>NC_137065.1:22447562-22547562 GCF_032717465.1 Coenobita brevimanus | reverse complement strand
AGGCAAGAAACGATTATACAAGAATAAGGAGGGAAGCCCAAAAACAGTTTGAGGAGGATATAATAAATAAAAGTAGTGATCAACCAAAGCTGTTTTACAGCTACATCAGAAGCAAAACCAAAGTAAAAGATACAATACAATCCATTAAGGACGAGGGAATCACTTATACACAAGAGAAAGATATTTGTGAAGCACTAAATAAGAATTTCCAATTAGTTTTTACAGAAGAATAAAATTTTGAGAGGGACTATGTGAAACATGCATGTCCACACACACTAGCAGAAAAAGTAATACAGGAGTTAAGTAAATTAGACAGAGGAAAAGCTAGTGGTCCTGATGAAATTTCATGTTGGGTACTACGAGAATGTGCAAAGGAGTTAAGTAAACCATTATTTTTAATTTTCAAGAAATCCTTGAGTCAAGGTAAACTACCTGATACTTGGAAAAAAGCAAATATTGTCCCCTTATTCAAAAAGGAAATAGACAAAATCCACTCAACTACCGACCAGTATCACTGACCAGTGTTGTAAGCAAGGTATTAGAAAAGCTTATAAGAAAAGCTTGGGTAAATCATCTAGAAGAACACAGTATGATAACAGAAAGACAGTTTGATTTCAGAAAAGGAAAATCATGTGTTACTAATCTGTTGAGCTACTATGACAGAGTAACAAACACAATACAGGAAAGAGAAGGATGGGTGGACAGTATCTATTTAGATTTCAAGAAAGCTTTTGACACAGTACCACACCAAAGACTTTTATGGAAACTGTACCATCAAGGAGGAATTCGAGGCAAACTGTTTTGTTGGATCCAAGATTTTCTCATAAAAAGAGAAATGAGAACAGTACTAAAAGGAAACTACTCATCATGGAAAGAAGTGACTAGTGGAGTACCACAGGGTTCAGTGCTGGCACCAATCATGTTTTTAGTCTATATAAATGATATAAACAGTAACACTGGAAATGAGAGCTATCTGAATATGTTTGCAGATGATGCAAAAATACAAAGGAGAATTACTAACACAGACTCTTGTAAAGAGCTACAAGAAGAATTAAATAAACTTCATGAATGGAGTAATACATGGCAAATGGAATTCAATATGGACAAGTGTCATGTAATCAAGTTTGGTAAAAGTGGAAAAAGACCTGATTGGGATTATAAGTTAGGAAATAAAACCCTATACACATCAGAAAGAGAGAAGGACCTAGGTGTGATTATCAATAACAGACTATCTCCGGCTGACCACATCAGCGAGAAGGTACGGAACATGTATACACTGCTTGCAAATATGAGAATAGCATTCACATACATAAATGAAGACATGCTAAGAAGGATAAAAACATCATTCATTAGACCAACCCTGGAATATGCATCAGTTGTCTGGAGCCCTCATCTCAAAAAACACATAGACAAGATTGAAAAAGTTCAAAGGGCCGCTACAAGATGGATACCAAGCTTAAGGGACCTAAGCTACGAAGAAAGACTAAATAAACTGAATCTACCAACACTACAGGAGAGAAGGAAAAGAGGTGACATGATAATGCTATATAAGTGCATATCAGGGAAGGAGAAAATAGACATAAATGATTACTTAACATATGGAGAAGCATCAGTAAGAGGACACTGCAAAAAACTGCATAAGAAGAGAAGTGATAAAGACGTAAGGAAATTCAGTTTCCCAAACAGAGCAATTGATCAATGGAATGCACTACCGAATGAAATAGTGTGTGCCAAAACAATTCACAAATTTAAGGATATGTACGATAAATATGGTTTAAGACACGGGACAGTACGAGTTTGACTCATTCCTGTAAAGATACAATTAGGTAAGAACAATTAGGTAAGAACACACACACACACACACACACACACACACACACACACACACACACACACACACACACACAGTTTGAATGATAGACAGACACAAACATTCATACGCAAGCGCACACACACACATACACTCCTCCCACACACACACATACTAACTCGCACACACACGGAAACGCTTTCACGCGCACAGTACCAGACACAAACAGTGACAGACACATAAACAAAATCAGGCACCGAGGCACAGAGCTACGGACAAAGACACCCTGTCACACAAAATGACACGCCTGACGAAACCCAGAGACAGGATGAAACACGTACACAAGGTTACGTGCACACACACAGACGTACAGAAACGGTCACTGTCACAGAATAAACATACACGGACGATGCGACATGAACGCAAAATCACAGATAATGTGACACGTACAGAAAGACAAGGCCACCGACATACGGACACACTTAACTGATTTCCAGATACGGATATACCAACACGGACACACACAGACGACCACAAACAAGTACGGACGACGCAAAGATATGGAGAAGCAGGCGCACACACACACACACACACACACACACACACACACACACACACACACACACACACACACACACACACACACACACACACACACACACACACACACTACACACACAGATACACACACACACATATGCACACATATAAACACACACATACACACATACAAACACATACGCACATACACACACACATATACACACACACATACACACCCACACATACACTCAGAGAGAGAGAGAGAGAGAGAGAGAATAATTAAACACACAAACAAAGAAAATGAAGAACAAAAAGAAACATCAAGACAAACATACACATTCATCGACAGACATACACATATCACACAAAAAGAAGACACACACACACACACACACACACACACACACACACACACACACACACACACACACACACACACACACACACACACACACACACACACACACAAGTACATAAACAGACACAGAAACGTGCGCGTACACGGAGCACAACCACACATAAATACACAAGGTCATAAACACGACACACCAACACGCACAGGTACATAAACAAACTCACATACAGATATAGACACAGAGTGGACACATGGACACGCACACATTAACACATTACACACACACACACACACACACACACACACACACACACACACACACACACACACACACACACACACACACACACACACACACACACACACGCACGCACACAATCACTTACATTTTCTCTGCCAGTGTCTTATCATATTTTTGGGAGACAAATCTACAACAACAACAACACATACACACTCACACACACACAAACACACACACACACACACACACACACACACACACACACACACACACACACACACACACACACACACACACATACAGATGGACACTCACACATTTAAGTCACACAAACATACGATACACGCACTGGACACTGTATCATTCACATGACAGGCACATACAATAGGAAAGACATGGCACATAGGTTCAACACAAACACATAATAACGATACACATATACAACACACACACACACACACACACACACACACACACACACACACACACACACACACACACACACAACATAAAGCACTCAGCAACAGAATAATATTCTTTTTATTGTCTTGCTATGTTTAGATTGTAAGTTCAGCCGCAGTGAAGTGAGATGAGGTGAGAGCATGGTAAGTCAGGTCAAGTCAGGTCGATCTTTCTTCTGTGTCCCTCCCCGATGCAGGGGTGTAGGCAAGACCTTTATCCACATGTCTATATGGCACTGAAGATGTAATATATAAAAGTACTTACTCTCTTGATTTTTATTTCTCTTGTCATTTGCATTCATTGTTCCACGATGAAGTGAAGCTTCTGCATATATAGATAGATAGATAGATAGACGGATAGATAAGTAGATAGATAGATAGGCAGATAGATAAACAGATAAATAGATAGATACCTGCAGGTAGATAGATAGATAAATAGATAGATAGATACCTGCAGATAGATAGATAGATAGATAGAATCTTAACTGCAGTCTTAGCTGCAGTTGCGTACAGTATATATTAGATAGTGAAGGGCAGGAAACAGTTTCCGTAGATTTCTTCTTTATTGCAGCATTTTAACTATATCCTTGGTCATCACAAGGATATAAAATTGAAATTGAGCGGACTTAATCTAAATCAACAAGAACTTAGTTACAAAGTTAGATATTCACATCAAATGGGATCGAACAGTCGGGCGAAAAACAATGTCCAAATACTGAGAGAAAACTTGGGAGAATTACCTTTTATAACAACACAACTGGCACAAAGGGGGCAGCGGAAATACCACCTACACACGAGTTACTGTGCCAATAATTCATGAAAGAAAACACCTTACCAGATAACGAGTAATAGTGAAATTCTCGGTACTCAAGAAAATATTTGAAAGAAAACATGAATTAATCTTTACAAAAAGTAACCTGTAATCATCACCAGACTGTAAATTCCAAAATCATGATGTGAGTTACAAAGAAAAACATCAGTACATAATAGGATCCAACAGTCGGGTAAAGGAATACGTCAAATATCAGACAGGAGACAAGGAAGAATTACCTTTTAAATATAGCATAGGAGAGACAGAGGACGCAGGAGGACAACATCTTTACCCTGATAACATGCCAGTCATCCTGAAAATATAAACCTAACTTAGTAGGAACCAGTATATTATTTCTAAAAAAAATCCAGGTGACAGGCAAAATGGATGTCACAAATTCCTAAGTCGTAGTTATCACCAGGTTAGGAATTACCATTAATATACATGAGAATATACGGTATATATAAAGGATGTCGGGAGGCAGGAGGACAACTGTCCAGATACGGGAAGAAGGTCAAACTTTCCTGTAAATATTAACCCGTATTAGCAAAAGCAAAAGAATTAATACATTTTTAATACCCAAATCCCAAACAACAACAACAAAGATCTCAGTCACCTACAAAAAGAATCCAACAAACAATATACTGAAAAGTGGGGAGTGCATTGTAGTGAGCTTAGAGGACTGGCACTGAAGAGTGAAGGATTTTATTGTGTGTGTGTGTGTGTGTGTGTGTGTGTGTGTGTGTGTGTGTGTGTGTGTTGATGCACTTAGTTGTTCGTGGTGGGAAGGTTCAGGATATTGGTTATTTAATGGTATATTTTTCCTTAATCTTCGTGAAAAATCCTCAATATACAGTGAATGGTGAATTTTGTTATTTATCTAATTTCCAGATACATAAAACACTGTTAACTCAGAGATGCTGAATGACCTCTCATGGTCGAGAGACTGGGAGCAGATATATAGTGAGGGCCGTCTAAGACAGAATGTTCTGTGAAGGTATGTCGGATCTGAAACCCCCCAAAAAAAATGAATAGAAGGCATTTACATTTGAGTGGGTTTGATGAGAAAAGCTATTCATTTCTACAATATGCTCCCATTGTCCGTACGCCAGTCTATTGTTTTATGTTTTGGTTATGATCTCATACAGTATAATATTGTTTTCATATTATTTAGGCTTTCGTCATAAAAAAAAAAAAAAAATGAATAGTAAATCAGATTGTAGCATAGAATGAAAATAAAAATTTTCTTTCTTTCCCATTATTTAAACTTAAGTGCTCTTTCTCCACAACCATTGTGAACTCGAAATATATTTAAAGATCATTTATATCTTATAATGATCTAAGGAATTTCCTCCTGAAGTAAGTATCAACTCTCGGAACACTATTATCTATCAATATATATATATATATATATATATATATATATATATATATATATATATATATATATATATATATATATATATATATATTGAAAAGTAGCTTATAAGTGGGTATTAACGTGAAACAGCTAAATTACTCTACAGAGAAAGGGTTATAATGAATACCGTTAACCGAGAGGAATGCAACCTTTAAGTTTCATGTATAGCCAAAGAATGCTTCTACCTCACACTTAGGGAATGTCCCTCACTTTCCTCCCTTATACTTCATATCAAAGAAAGTTACCTGTATGCCAAGAGAAGAATGCTTTCACACAACGAAAGGACCAAGGACAGGATTTTTCCCAAAGGCAAAAAGAATTTGCATTAATGAGTTCATACAAGATGAGATTAGTTACGAGTACATAACACAAGCCTTTAAGAAGAAATGCCATCCTTTAGTCGTATTGTTAAAACTGAAAGGAAGGCAATTGATATCAATAAAAAGAATTAGACAATACTAATATTTAATCAAACGATTGCAGTACACGAAATGTATCTGTCCCCAAATCAATCAAAGCTTCATTTATCATCAAGTGCTTACAAAAGGCAGGCCTTAGGATCGCAGCATCCTCAGGACGTAAAGTAAGAGAAACAGTCTAAACAAAAGTGAAAGGAAGGAAAAATGAGAACATTGTAGTATATTGTATACCGTGCAGTGGATGCTCGAAAACGTACGTAGGGGAAACAACGAGGAATGGATACAAGGATTGCAGAACACAAAGCGGGTGTACGATGTCACATCTAACTACTTATTGTTGTACATAGACCAGTGCAATCATTTGCCCACGTGGGAAGAAGATACAGTCATTGAGGGCTGGAAGCAGCTCTTTTTTGCATAAAAATGTAACTAGCCATAGTGAGGGAGCCTAGGCAGGTACACAGCAAGGATGGCACGAATGCAGCAATCAGGGGTGGAACAGGACGACGGAATTTTCCTACAGAAAGAAAAGAAGGCTCCGACACGAGAAAGGGGAGAGAATTTCCAAGGGTGTAAATGTCTCTGCTCTGTCACTCCTTGTTCAAACCCTGCGATAACAGGTTCTGTGTATCCCTAAACATTAGAGAAAATAAAGAATTTAAGCTCTAACCTGTCTCTCTCCCACCCAACATTTTCACTTGTGACAATGGTTCATATATATAGATACAGTAACTTTATATCTATCTATCTATCTATCTATCTATAGATAGATAGATAGATAGATATAAACAATCGTGCGACCATAACAAAACTTTGTCCAACACTGAACTTGAATCAATCATTTAGATACTCGCCTACCTATACACAAGATTCACTACCATCATCATAACTCTTCGCGGCATTCACAAGCCTACCATCCACATCATACATTCACAAAACCGTCCATAACCCCTCACTGTTAACCTCGTTTAGTTTTCCAGATCCATAAATGCCATAAATACTTTACAGTCCTTTTCACAAACCGTCACGACTATCTGTTTTATTTCAAACATTTGATCCGCACTTCCTTTGCCACTTCTAAAGCCACCATGTTCTTCACTCACTTTGCCATCAAATTTATCCCTGACTTTCTCAATAACAACTCTTACATATACCATTCTTAAAACACTCAGCTGACTTACGCCATGATAATTTTTCCTCTCACTTTGCTTTATTGCTGGAAAAGTGTACAAGAACATACAAGTTTTCTTTTATATTTTTCACAAACACTTCATTCCACTCTTGACTACAGTTAAATATACCTACATGCACTTCAACATGCTTCCTTCCCATTATTCAGTTGCATCACAGCACGTTTCACTTCTGCCAGTGGCACATATCCTGACGTGTACAGTCCTGTCCTGCACACCGCCAATATCAGTCATTAATAATACCGCTCTGCTCTCAGCACTGCCATTATTCAGCCTTTCGAAATATTATTTCCCGCTATTCCTCATTTCCGTTCTGTTTATTTTTTCCCTCCACTTACACCCCTCACACTCTCCAACTTCTTTCCATCTTCATTTCTACATTTTTGTACCTCTTTCCAAAACAAAATCTTTTTTTTTTTTTATCTGCTTCATATTTCTTCCAAGTTCTTCATTAACCTATTTCTTTTCTCTATTCCCTGGTCCTTTGCATGTTTCATAAGGTATTCCTATTTTCCTTCATCTGAACCCCATTCTTGCATGCACTCTGGCCACCTTTTTTCCTTCACTGCCCTTTCAACCTCTTCACTCACCACACTGTACCTTTCTTCCTTTTAGCTAATCTCGCCCCCCCCCCCGGCATTCCCGACTAAACATTCCATACATGCATTCCACGTGTTGTACAGATCTCTTTGCTTTAATTTTTTTCATTACCTCTAACTCCTCTACTACCATCACCTAGTACTCATCTGTCACTATTTTATTTCTTAATTCCACTCGCTCTGACTACTCCTCTCATTTTACCTGCCTTACTCGACTCAAATTAAACTTACATACCACAATCACATGATTCGATATACTTCCGCATCGTCTGCTCACCGCAATAGCATTAACAACGCTCACAAATATCTTTCTACAAACACATAATTAATCAGACCCCTGTCATCACCCTGTTCATGCTCTGAGTACCATGTATATTGGTGATCATCTTTATGTTTAAATTATAAATTACATCATCTTTCCTGACACAAGTCCTTCACTCTCCTTCCATTATCATTTTCCCATAGTACTCCACAACGACCCATTACATCATTATATGAGTATAACCATTGACAGCGCTCCCTTTCACGTCAGCCACCAGGAGTAGTTTATAATCCCTGGGCATTTGTTCTGTCACACAAATCAATACGAGTCCAGATTTTGTCCTTTTCTGTCGCGGCTATTTATTATCACTGGGTGCATAGTCAGTATCACTCCCACCTTCACCTTCTCAATCTGGAACTTGACATACACCATTGGCAGGCCCTGGACAAACACTGCACCCTCTTAGGCTCCCACCAGACACTTGATACAGAATTTGGGGGAACGATAATACCTGCCAATCCCACACTTTTGTCTAGGCCGTAGGGAATACGGGATTAAATAGGTACCATCCAGTAAACTTAATGGTTTGCTGGGTTCCAGGAAATAATTTGGTCTGTCACTCAGTGTAGATTTACTTGTAGACAGCACTACATTCAGCGAGTGCATGATGGATGCCCCTACCAACCGAGGGTGTAAGGTATTCTCCTACCCTGAACCTCTTGAACCTGGTGACGCAATTTTTTTACTTGTAACCACTAAACGATTAAACTCAACTAAGGAGAAACCTGAGGCAGTGTGGGGATCAGAAAGGAACTCAGCTATAGTTAATTCACACTAACTTGGCTCAGATTTTCGTGTTTGTGTAGCTCTTTTTTCATGTAACTCGATGGCAAAATAAAGCAGTATTGCGGCTCGACACCCTGGCCAGTGCACTTCTTTGTAAACAGCTTCATATTTCAGAGTGTGGTTATTATCACAGTTCTGCAGTCAACATAGAAAGATGATAATTTCAGGAAAGTTAAAGTTGTTGCTATTCTCTACGACAAGAAGAGCAAGTTTTCATCCCTGTTTGTTTGTTTCTGCTACAGAGATTACTCAAAAATCAAAAAGAGAGATATGGACCAAATTTGGAAGGTATATGTCCCCAGAAACAATCGATTAACTTTTGGGACCGATCCGCATCGTATTACAGATTATCGATCAGGAAAACACTTTTGACGAGACGTTAATCAGTGATGAGAAACCTTAACCCACTATAACGAGTGGTTTAGAAGGTGCACTTCCCTTGTTTATAAAATGTGACATGGGAAAACCTAACTCATTATAACGAGTGGTTTGGAAATTACTTTGCCCTCGTCGGAGAGATGCGCTCCACTGAGTGCCCCTCTACTTATTACTGTCTTTGTTGATGTTGTTGTTGTTGTTGTGTCTGAGAAACACCGGTTTGTCTGGCTGAGATGTCACATTAACTGCAGGCAGGCAACTGTCCCTGCATGCTTTCCCTTGCAGTGACCCGTTGCACACCTTCGAAAACGCGCGCGCCGTCTTTGCGTCTCTGAACCTAATTAACAAGGGCATATTAGGCAGCACATCACCCCTTTATATGGTTACCACCCAGTGTTTTAAGTGGTTTCCTTGATTAGAGGAGACCATTAGGCTTATCACCCACTATAGAGACCCTTGAAGTGGAAAGAAGAATAAATATTGACATTAAGAATGGGATCAACAAGAAGACAGGAAAACAGACATTAAAATAGTGATAAAGGGGAAGGAAGAAACACGCAAAGCTACATCAAGTAAATGTGTCTCAAGAGCCCGACAATGCTTAGAAAATAGAGTCCGTTCGTCGAAAGTTGTGTTTTAATTTTGCAAAACCTTAAGGCATATTTGCCGGTATTTTCAGTCATCACTTAAAAAAATAATAATAATTTTTAGTCCAGTTTTGCATTCACAGCATATTCTTGTGACCACCGGATTATTTTAGTATTTAATTAACAGAGCCACTTACAGTAAAGCGTGTAAAAATGTACACAACCTGTACATCATATAAATGATGGAACAGATTGTTTCAAAGCAAATGACTAAGGTTGCTGAAAAAGAAAATATATAAAGGAGAGGAAAAGGAGGACTAAGCACGCTGTCACATTATCTCCCTCACACTTATTAGTATGAGATTTTTGGGTAAGGTATTTTATCTCTGTCATTTCTGGACAGGGGGAAGTGGATGGTTGATTTTTCTGTGATGGTTATTTATTTTTCAAGTTTATTGAAATCAAAATTGTATGGGAGGTATAGTGTGTGTGTGTGTGTGTGTGTGTGTGTTTTCAAATGACTTTTATCGCGATAGTAGTTAAAGTTGAAATTGGTTAAGCTATATAACTGTTAATAGATGACTTAGCACTGGCTGCGGTTTTTATGTTGATCGGTAGTTCTGGTAGTTGCAGTTACTCTGTGTGTGGGTGGGTGGGTGGGTAGGTGGGTGGGTTTGTGTGAGTTAGTAATCGTAGTAGTAGACAGAGTAGTGAGGATGGTAGTAGGTACCTGTATATCTATCTAGTCATCTCTGTCTATCTACCTCTCTCGCTGCTTTTCAGATATCACAGATATTTTTCACATCACAGACACTTTCTCACATTCTTCTCTCGTTCCCTCCTCTCGACCTTCCCTCTATCTCTTCCTCTCTCATTCTCTCTCTTCCCCCATCATTCCTTCCATATTATTTCCTTCAATCTTCTTTTCGTCCTTCGTACTCTTCCTCCTTCCTTCCTACCCTATTCTTTCCTTCTTTCCTTCCCCTCCTAATCTTCCCCCTCCCCGTCTCTCCGTCCTTCCTTGAATCCGTCTTCTGTCTTTCCTCCATCTCTTGTTTCCATCCTTCTTTTCCTTTCCTCCTCACCCCTGCCTTTATCTCTCAGCTCTTTTCTTTTCTTCCCCCTCTCTGCCTCTTCCTTTATTCATCCCGCCCTGCAGTCATTCATTTCTTCATTAATTCCATCCTTTAGTCCCTCAGCGAAATGCATATAACAAGAGAGTGAAGGAGGGCAGACAAAATGGAAAACGGGAGGAAGGAAGAGAACGGAGACAAAAGAGAGAAAAGGAGGAGGGAACGCTAAGAAAATGACTGTCGAAATCCGAAGAGAGAGAGAAGATGCACAGCCAGAAAGTGTTGGAAAAGATAAGATGGGGGGTGAGGAGGGAATGAGCTAGAGAAAGGAACGAGAGAGAGAGAGAAAAACACACACACACACACACACACACACACACACACACACACACACACACACACACACACACATACACACAAGCGCAGATGAGAAAACGAGGTAAGAATGTGGAGAGACAGAAGGTAGGGGAGGAAAGACAGAGTTAGAAAAAAGTAGGAAAGGAGGGAAGGAATAACAGAAGGAAAAGTGAGGACGAAATTAAGCGATGACAATACAGAACGCAAGAAGGACGAAGCGAAGTGCGGTAGAAGTACTAACGAAAGAGAGAGAGAGAGAGAGATCCTACCTAGCTCCATTATCATCACTCTCATCAAATATTTCTTCATATTTCGTACATCAAATTGACTCTAATTATCAATACATGCTCGTTATCCCCCTGGGCTCTGAAATGTAAATGTTTAGTTTAATACAATTTGCTGGTTGAGGGTGGTGGTAATGGTGGTTGAGGGTATTGGTTGTGGTGGTGGTAGTGGTGGTTGAGGGTATTGGTTGTGGTGGTGGTAGTGGTGGTTGAGGGTATTGGTTGTGGTGGTGGTAGTGGAGGTTGAGGGTATTGGTTGTGGTGGTGGTAGTGGTGGTTGAGGATGTTGGTTGTGCTGGTGGTAGTGGTGGTTGAGGATGTTGGTTGTGGTGGTGGCTATGGTGGTTGAGGATGTTGGTTGTAGTGGTGGTAATGGTGGTTGAGGATGTTGGTTGTGGTGGTGGCTATGGTGGTTGAGGATGTTGGTTGTGCTGGTGGTAGTGGTGGTTGAGGATGTTGGTTGTGCTGGTGGTAGTGGTGGTTAAGGATGTTGGTTGTGGTGGTGTTGGTAGTCTCAGTAAGGGGTGATGGTAGTCGCGGTTGAGAGTACTGGTAGTGGTAGTTGAGGGTGGTGGTAGAAATGAGAAGTAAAGAGGGTGATGGGCATAGGTGCTTGAGGGTGGTGGTAGAAGTGGATGGTGGTGGTGGTTAAGGATTGTGGTGGTGGTTGAGGGTGGTGATTATCGAGGTTGAAGGTAGCGGTAGTGGTAGTGTAGTGGTTGCGGGTAGTGATGTGGATGAGGGTGGTGGTAGTTCTGGCTAAGGGTGGTGACAGTCCTGGTTATGGGTGGTGGTAGTACTGGTGGTTGAGGGTGATGGTGGATGAGGGTGGTGGTAGTGCTGGTAGAGGATAGTGGTGGTAATGGTGGTTGATAAGGGTGGTGGTAGTGGTGGTTGATAAGGATGGTGGTAGTGGTGGCTGAGGGTGGTGGTAATGGTGGCTGAGGGTAGTGGTCGTGGTAGCTAAGGGTGGTGGTAGTGGTGGCTGAGGGTGGTGGTACTGGTGGCCGAGGGTGTTGGTAGTGGTGGCTGAGGGTGGTGGTAGTGGTGGCTGAGGGTAGTGGTCGTGGTGGGTAAGGGTGGTGGTACTGGTGGCTGAGGGTGTTGGTAGTGGTCGTTGCAGGTGATGGTAATGGTTGCAAGTCTCCGAAATGGGAGGGTTTGACCCCATCAGATACACCATTGCCTCAAGGAAATATTGTACACTATGCAGGAGGACCCACCGTGGGTCATAAAAAGACTCCTCAGATAAGATTGTTCATTATTGTTAAGAGAAATGTTTATTTTATATATCTAACAATTCGGAATGTGAATAAAAAGACAAAACCTTTACTATTTTCAAAGTAAGGGCATTTCACTTCCAACCTGTCAGCGATATAAATCACATTATGAAGAACATTTAAGCTGCCAAATTCGTAATACTGTCACAAAACCTGTCACATGATTTTAAAGCCACCCTATATTCATTCTACAGTGTGATTTGTGGAAGCACTTTTGAAGATGACACACACCATAAATATATGTTTTAAAAACGTTTGTGGCACAGGGAATACTGATTCCTGAATTTTGAAAAATGCTGTGGTATCCATTACTCACTGCATTTGGCCACAGAAACTGGCATAATTTTTATGAAATATTTACAGGAGTGGCCTAACAAAACCCAGCCGTAAAATCCTTGCACGACTCCTATCCTACCTGTTTGGAGGCAGCCATTGTCCAAGTTAGACCCCTCCCCCAAATATACTGGTGATGGCTGAGGGAGATGGCAGTGGTGGTTGAGGGTGATAGTGGTTGGGGATGATGGTGGTTGAGGATGATGTTGGTTGAGGGATTTTGTGATAGTTTAGGGTGGTAATACTGCTGGATGAGTGAAGGTTATAGTGGTTGATTGATGGTGGTGGCAGTGGTGGTTGAGGGCGATGGTAGTGGTGGTTGTGGGTGATGGCAGTGGTGGATATGGGTGTTGTTAGTGTTGGTTGAGGGTGGTCGTGTTAGTGGCTTGTGGATGGTAGTATGGTGGTCGTGGGAGTGGGTAGTGGCATTGGTGGTTAAGGTGGTGGTAGTGGTAGTTAAGGGTGGTGGTAATGGTACTTGAGTGGTGGTTAAGGGTGGTGGTAGTGATAAAGGGTGGTGGTAGTGGTTGTTAAGGGTGGTGGTAGTGGTACTTGAGTGGTGGTAGTGGTGGTTGTGGGTGGTGGTAGTCGTGGTTAAGGGTGGTGGTAGTGGTGGTTGAGGGTGATGGTTGTGGTGTGCTATTGGTGGTGGTTGTGCAGGGATGTGGCAATGATGGTTGATGGTGGTGTTACTTTAGGGTGATGGCAGTGGTAATTAAGGGTGGTGGTAGTGGTGGTTGTGGGTGGCGGTGGTGGTGGTTAAAGGTGGTGGTAGTGGTAGTTAAGAGTGGTGGGAGTCGTGGTTGAGGGTGGTATGAATGGTGGTTTATGGTGGTGGTAGTGGTGGTTATTGGTGGTAGTAGTGATGATTGTGGGTGGTGGTAGTGATATCAAGGGTGGTAGTAGTGGTGATTGAGGGTGGTGGTAATGGTGGTCGAGGGTGATGGGAATGGTGTTTCAGGATGGTGGAAGAGATGACTGAGGGTGGTGGTAGTAATGGGAAAGGGTAGTGGTAGTGTTGGCTAAGGGTGGTGGTAATGTTGGCTGAGGGTGGCAGTGTTGG
Organism: Coenobita brevimanus; assembly: GCF_032717465.1. Lineage (NCBI taxonomy): Eukaryota > Metazoa > Arthropoda > Malacostraca > Decapoda > Coenobitidae > Coenobita > Coenobita brevimanus. Next base: position 22,533,250 of record NC_137065.1, on the reverse strand, counting down.
CTGAGGATGGTGGGAGTGTTGGCTGAGGATGGTGGCAGTGTTGGCTGAGGGTGGTGGCAGTGTTGACTGAGGGTGGTGGCAGTGTTGGCTGAGGATGGTGGGAGTGTTGGCTGAGGGTGGTGGGAGTGTTGGCTGAGGGTGGCAGTGTTGGCTGAGGATGGTGGCAGTGTTGGCTGAGGGTGGCAGTGTTGGCTGAGGATGGTGGCAGTGTTGGCTGAGGGTGGCAGTGTTGGCTGAGGGTAGTGGCAGTGTTGGCTGAGGATTGGTAGTAGTGTTGACTGAGGGTGGCAGTGTTGGCTGAGGGTGGCAGTGTTGGCTGAGGGTGGTGGCAATGTTGGCTGAGGGTAGTGGCAGTGTTGGCTGAGGATGGTGGTAGTGTTGGCTGAGGGTGGCAGCGTTGGCTGAAGGTGGCAGTGTTGGCTGAGGGTGGTGGCAGAGTTGGCTGAAGGAGGTGGTAGACGTAGTTGATGGTGGTGGTCATGGTGGTTGAGGGAGGTGGTAGTGATGGGTCTGGGTGGCGATTGAGGATGGTGGTAATGGTTGTTGGTGGTGGTAACAGTGGTTAAGCGTGGTAGTACCGTAGTGGTGGATAAGGGTGGTGGTAGGGGTAGGTGAGTGCGGTGGTTGAGTGGTGTACTGATGGTTGAGGGAGGTGGTAGTGGTGGTGGTGGTGGTGGTGGTAGTGGTGGTGGTGGTGGTGGTGGTGGTAGTGGTGACTATGGATGGTGATAATGGTGGTTAAGGTTGATGCTTGAGGTGGTTGACGGTGGTAGTAGTGGTGGATACGAGTGGTGGTGGGAGTAGTTCAGTGGTGTGGTTGAGTGTGGTGGTCTCGGGTGGTTGTGGATTAAGACAGTGGCTGTGATCACTGGAGGTGGTGGTAGTGCTGGTAGTGGTGGTTGAGGATAGTGGTAGTGGTGTGTGAGAGTGGTGGTAGTGGTGGAGAGTGGTCATTGTGGTAGTTAAGGGTAGCGGAAGTGGTGGTTAAGGGTGGTGGCAGTAGTGGTTGAAGGCGCTGGTAGTGGTGGTTGAGGGTCGTTTTAGCGCTAGTGGTGAGTGAAGGTAAGTGTGGTGATACTTGTGGTTGAGAATGGTGGTTCAGTGTTATGGTGGTGAGGTTCATGGACGAAGGTTGTGGTACTGGTGGTTTACGGTGGTGCTAGTGGTCGATGAGGTTAGTGGTTGAGGATGTTGGTAGTGGTGGTTGAGTGGTGGTTGACGGTGGCAGTGATGGTGTTTAAAGACTGCGGTAGTGGTAGGTGAGGGTAGTGATAGTGGTAGTTGAGGGTGGTGATAGTGGTAGGTGAGGGTGATGGTAGTGGAGGTTGAGGGTGGTGGTAGTGGAGGTTGAGGGTGGTGGTAGTGGAGGTTGAGAGTGGTGGTAGTGGTAGGTTAGGGTGGTGGTAGTGGTACGTTAGGGTGATGATAGTGGTAGTTTAGGGTGGTAGTAGTGGTAGGTGAGGGTGGTGGTAGTGGTAGGTTAGGGTGGTGGTAGTGGTACGTTAGGGTGATGATAGTGGTAGTTTAGGGTGGTAGTAGTGGTAGGTGAGGGTGGTGGTAGTGGTAGGTTAGGGTGGTGGTAGTGGTACGTTAGGGTGATGATAGTGGTAGTTTAGGGTGGTAGTAGTGGTAGGTGAGGGTGGTGGTAGTGGTAGGTGAGGGTGGTGGTAATGGTAGGTGAGGATGGTGGTAACGGTGATTGAGGGTGGTGGTAGTGGGTGTTGATGGTGGTGGTAATGGTGGTTGAGGAAATTGGTAGTGGTGGTTGAGGGTAGAGGTAGTGGAGGTTGTTGGTGGTGGTAGTGGTGGCTGAGGGCGATGGTTATGATAACTGAGGGTAGCAGTAGTATTGATTAAGGGTTGTGGTAGTCCTCGTTGAGGATGCTGGTGTTTGTGATTGAGGATGGTGGTGGCTGTGGTGGTCCAGAATGGCTATGGATGAGAGAGAGGGTAGGGGCAACTATGGATGTGTGTGATGGTGGTTGAGATTGTTGGCTATAGGCTGTGGTGGTTGAGTGATGGTTATTGGCTGTAGTGGTTTGAGGGTGGTGGTAGTGGTAGTTGAGGAAGGTGGTAATTGCAGTTGAGGATGGTGGTGAATGGGAGTGGAGGTTCTAGACTGTGATGGTTGAGGGTGGTGGTAGTGGCGGCTGCAGGATGTGGTACTGGTGGTGGTTTAGGGTGGTTGAAATGGTGGATGAAGGTGTTGGTAGTGGTGGTTGAGACTGGTTGGTGGTAACGTTGTTTGTGGGTGGTGGTAGCGGTGGTTGTGGGTGGTGGTAGTGGTGGTTAAGGGAGGTGTTAGTGGTAGATAAAGGTGATCTTCATTGTGGTTGAGGTTGGTTTTATTAGTGGATGAGGATGGTGGTGGTTGTGATGGTTACAGATGGTGGTTATGGATGAAGGCGGTCGTAGTGGTGACGCAGAATGGTGGTAGTGGTGCTGGAGGGTGGTGATAGTGCTGGTTGATGGAGACAGTAAAGGTGGTAATAGTAGTTGAAGTTGGTGGTCGTGAAATTATAGAGTGGTGGTAGTGGTGGTTAAGGGCGGTGGCACTGTGAGTTGCGGGTGATGGTAGTGGTGGTTGAGGATGGTGGTACTGTGGGTTGAGGGTGATGGTAGTGGTGGTTGAAGATGGTGGTACTGGGGGTTGAGGGTGGTGGTAGTGGTGTTTGAGGATGGTGGTACTGGGGGTTCAGGATGTGGTACTGGGGGTGGAGGGTGATGGTAGTGGTGTCTGAGGATGGTAGTACTGGGAGTTGAGGGTGGTGGTAGTGGTATTTGAGGATGGTAGTAGGCTACTGGAGGTTGAAGGTGGTCGTAGTGGTGTTTGAGGATGATGGTAGTGGGGGTTGAGGGTGGTTGTAGTGGTGTCTGAGTATGGTAGTACTGGGGGTTGAGGGTGATGGCAGTGGTGTTTGAGGATGGTGGCACTGGGGGTTGAGGGTGATTGTAGTGGGGGTTGAGGGGTGATGGTAGTGGTGTTTGAGGATGGTGTTAGTGGGGGCTGAGGGAGATGGTAGTGGTGTTTGAGGATGGTGGTAGTGGGGGTTGAGGGTGGTGGTAGTGGTGTTTGAGGATGATAGTACTGGGGGTTCAGGGTGGTGGTAGTGGGGGTTGAGGTTGATGGTAGTGGTGTTTGTGGATGGTGGTAGTGGAGGTTGAGGGTGATGGTAGTGGTGTTTGTGGATGGTGGTAGTGAGGGTTGAGGGTGATGGTAGTGGTGTTTTAGGATGGTAGTAGGCTACTGGGGGTTGAGGGTGGTGGTACTGGGAGTTAAAGGTGATGGTAGTGGTGTTTGAGGATGGAAGTAGTGGGAGTTGAGGGTGATGGTAGTGGTGTTTGAGGATAGTTGTACTGGGGGTTGAGGGTGGTGGTGGGGGTTGAGGGTGATAGTAGTTGTGGTTGAGGATAGTGGTAGTGGAGGTTTTGGGTGATGGTAGTGATGTTTGAGGGTGACTGTGGTCGTGGTAGTAGTAGTAGTTGTTCCCTAGGCAGTCTGGCCGAACAGCCCCGAGTCCCTTAGGAAGGCCATGGCCAAGACCGGGCTTTCCCACAGAGCTCTCAAAGAGTGTATGTTGTGTTGTTGGAGAAGGTGATTGTGTGCAATGCAGTCTTCCATAATGTGCTTAATAGTATGGGGTGCTGTGTTGCATCCTGGACAGGCATCAGCGACGGAGTCATCCAGCCTCTTCTGGTAGTTTAAGAGGGCTGGATGGTGCCCACATCTCAGCCTGCCCAGGTGGACCCTGTCCTCACGAGGAAGATAGGATTCAGAAGGGTGGATGTCAGGAGGCCGTGCATGCAGCTGTGTGTTGTCTTTTAGTGACTGAATGGAGCGGCGAGTGATCTGAGTGTGGATATGCTTCTGGACGCTGGTCTGAGGTGGGCGAGGGGGGAGAGATGACAGTATTTGTGTATGGTATCGTGTGCTGGGTGTTGTTTTGATGTTCCTTGGTGTGGGTGGATGTGCTGCCATGTACTGTAGTAGATGTTGTGGGCTTGTGGAGGCTGCAGCTAGAAACTGGGTGCCTCTCATGTCTAGGTGATCCTTGATTTTGAGGACTTTGGTTTCTTGATGTAGGTGGTCTATGGGTGTAGTAGCTGTGCAGCCTGTGATTATTTTTAGGGCCTTGTTCTGCATGGTCTGTAGAGTGTTGTAGTGTGTTTTGGTCAGGTTATAAGCCCAGGCAGGGCTTGCATAATTCATCACTGAACGTATGTATTGTTTGTATACTGTGGGGGTGGTTTCTTTGTTGTGTCCGAATGTTGTATGGGCAAGTGACCTCAAAGCATTGAGTCTTGGTGTTATTTTATTTTTAATGTTTGTGATGTGTTGTTTAAATGACACTGATGTATTGTATGTTACACCAAGGATTTTGTGTGTGTGTGTGTGTGTGGTAGGGGAGTGTTGTTTATGGTGAGGTGTGGGATGTGACTGTGTTCTGCAGTCCAGTTTGTGAGGAAAGTCACTGTAGATATGGCTGGGGCTATTTTGAGCCTGTTTGTGGTGAACCATTCTTGTAGTATGTTCAGGTAAGGTTGAATGATGTGTGCAGCTGTGTTTGCGTTTTGGTGTGTACATGTAAGTGTTATATCATCTGCATTGGAAGCTATGTGTATCTGTGGTGTGTGGGGTGTGGGTTCGTCGTGCATGTATAGGTTAAAGAGTGTAGGGGACAAAACAGATCCTCGGGGGATGCCGTTTTTGAAGTTTCTGATGTTAGAAGACTGACCGGCAAATGTTACGTGTGCACATCTGCCTGCTAAGTAGTTTGCCAGCCATCTTTTTGTGTTATTGTGCATGTTTGTGTTGAGTATTTTGTTTGTGAGGTTGTGGCGGGGGATGGCATCAAAAACTCTGCTAATGTCTAGTGTGACTAGGAGTGTTCTGTGTGGTGGCCTAGCTAAATTCATGCCATCGAAAAGTCTCTGTGTAAGGTCGGTAAGAAGGGTGTTTGTGGAGTGTAGTGGCCTAAAGCCATGTTGTGACTGGGCTAGGGGAATGAGGTGTGACTAGTTGTAGTACCAGTCGTTCAGTGACTTTAAAAGGGGTGGTGAGGAGTGTGATGGGGCGATGTGAGGAGGGTAACGTGGGGTCTTTGTTGGGTTTAGGGATAGTGATGATATTGCCATGCTTCCAGATGTTGGGTATTATGTTGTGTGAGTAGATGTAGTTTGATATGTTGGTGAGTGCTTGTATGCCTTGTGGTCCTAGGTGTTTAATGTGAATGTTGCTTATGTAGTCTGGTTCACAGGCAGATGAGTGCTTGAGGTTGTTAATGATGTGCTTCGTCTGCTTGTAAGCGAAAGGTGTGTAGTCTGGGTCTGTGGGGAACTGTCTCTTACGTCGGATGATACGTCGGTCTTCGGGATGGGGGTTTAGATGGCTGACTTCTGAAAAGTGATTGATGAGCGTGTTTGCTTGTTGTTTGTTTGAGGGTATGGTGTCTGTTGTTGTGATGGCAGCGTGTGATTGTGTGGTGTTGCTGTTGGAAAATGTGATGCTGTTTAGTGTTTTGTAGAGTTTGCTGATGTTTGTTTTGTGGTCAAGTGTTTGGAGGTAATATTTCCAGTTTAGTGTTTGCTTTTCTGATATTTTATTGTTTATCTGAGTGCTGAGTTCTTGTATATGTTGTACGGTGTCTTGTGTATGGGGTGTTGGGGAGTGTCGCACTGTGTCCCGTTGTCTGATGAGGTCTTGAATTTCTGGTGTGAAGTTGGGGTTGTGTCTCTTTCTGTTGCCTCTAGGGATGTGTCTTTTGTCTGCGTTTTGTATGATTGTATTGAAAGTGTGCACGGCGGTGTTGATGTTTGTGATGGTTGTACTGTTTAGTATTTCGAAATTTTGTTCTGTTTCGTTTACAAAGACCTCCCAGTTGGCTCTCTTATAATTAGTGTATGTGTGTTTGTGGCCAGCTGGGGTGATTCTGGTTTTGGTAGTGACGATGACTGGGAGGTGGTCAGAACCTAGGGTTTTGACCACACTCCATGATGTAGTGGGGGCGAGGTTTGGGGAGCAGAAGGTGATGTCTGGAGATGATGGGAGGAAGAGGGCTTGGTGTGGGATACGGGTATGTTGGTCTAGACTGTTTAGTATTGTAGTCGTGGTTGAGGATGGTGGTACTTGGGGTTAAGGGTGATGGTAGCGTGGGTTGAGGGTCAAAGTAGTGGTATTTGAGGTTGGTGGTAGTGGGGGTTGAGGGTGATGGTAGTGGTGCTTGAGGATGGTGGTACTGGGGGTTGAGGGTGATGGTAGTGGGGGTTAAGGGTGATGGTAGTGAGGGTTGAGGGTGATGGTAGATGTGTTTGAGGATGGTGGTACTGGGGGTTGAGGGTGATGGTAGTTGTGTTTGAGGATGGTGGTACTGGGGGTTGAGGGTGATGGTAGTGGTGGTTGAGGATGGTGGTACTGGGGGTTGAGGATGATGGTAGTGGTGGTTGAGGATGGTGGTACTGGGGGTTGAGGGTGATAGTAGTTGTGTTTGAGGATGGTGGTACTGGGGGTTGAGGGTGGTGGTAGTGGGGGTTGAGTGTGATGGTAGTTGTGTTTGAGGATGGTGGTAGTAGGGTTGAGGGTGATGGTAGTGGTGTTTGAGGATGGTGGTACTGGGGGTTGAGGGTGATGGTAGTGGTGGTTGAGGATGGTGGTATTAGGGGTTGACGATGGTGGTATTAGGGGTTGACGATGGTGGTACTGGGGGTTGAGGGTGATGGTAGTGGTGTTTGAGGATGGTGGTAGTAGGGTTGAGGGTGATGGTAGTGGTGTTTGAGGATGGTGGTACTGGGGTTGAGGGTGATGGTAGTGGTGGTTGAGGATGGTGGTACTGGGGGTTGAGGATGGTGGTACTGGGGGTTGAGGGTGATTGTAGTGGTGTTTGAGGATGGTGGTACTGGGGTTGAGGGTGTTAGTAGTGGTGTTTGAGGATGGTGGTATTAGGGGTTGAAGGTGATGGTAGTGTGGGTTGAGGGTGATGGTAGTGGTGTTTGAGGATGGTGGTACTGGGGGTTGAGGGTGTTGGTAGTGGTGTTTGAGGATGGTAGTAGTGGGGGTTGAGGGTGTTGGTAGTGGTGTTTGAGGATGGTGGTACTGGGGGTTGAGGGTGTTGGTAGTGGTGTTTGAGGATGGTGGTACTGGGGGTTGAGGGTGTTGGTAGTGGTGTTTGAGGATGGTGGTATTAGGGGTTGAAGGTGATGGTAGTGTGGGTTGAGGGTGATGGTAGTGGTGTTTGAGGGTGATGGTGGTGGGGGTTAAGGGTGATTGTAGTGGTGTTTGAGGATGGTGGTACTGGGGGTTGAGGGTGTTGGTAGTGGTGTTTGAGGATGGTAGTAGTGGGGGTTGAGGGTGATGGTAGTGGGGGTTGAGGGTGATGGTAGTGGTGTTTGAGGATGGTAGTACTGGGGGTTCAGGGTGATGGTAGTGGTGTTTGAGGATGGTGGTAGTGGGAGTTGAGGGTGATGGTAGTGGGGGTTGAGGGTGATGGTAGTGGTGTTTGAGGATGGTAGTACTGGGGGTTCAGGGTGATGGTAGTGGGGGTTGAGGATGGTGGTACTGGGAGTTGAGGGTGGTGGTGGTGGTGTTTGAGGATGGTGGTAGTGGGGGTTCAGGGTGGTGGTAGTGGTGTTTGGGGATGATGGTCCTGGGAGTTGAGGGTGGTGGTACTGGGGGCTGAGGTTTGTGGTAGTGGGGATTGAGGATGATGGTAGTGGTGTTTGAGGATGGTGGTAGCGGGGGTTGAGGGTGATGTTAGTGGTGTTTGAGGAGGGTGGTACTGGGGGCTGAGGTTTGTGGTAGTGGGGGTTGAGAGTGATGGTAGTGTTGTTTGAGGACGATGGTAGTGGGGGGTTGAGGGTGGTGGTAGTGGTGCATGAGGATGGTGGTACTGGAGGTTGAGGGTGATGGTAGCTGGGGTTCAGGGTGATAGTAGTGGTGTTTGAGGATGGTGGTAGTGGGGGTTGAGGGTGATGGTAGTGGTTGTTGAGGGTGATGGTAGTGGTGTTTGAGGATGGTAGTACTGGGGGTTGAGGTTGGTGGTAGTAGGGGTTAAGGGTGATGGTAGTGATGGTTGCGGGTGGTGGAAGTGCTAGACGAGGGTGCTGGTAGTCGTAGTTTAGGGTGGTAGTAACGCTAATGGAACGTGATGGTAGTGATGGTTGAGGATGAGGGTAGTTGTAATTGTAGTTAAGGATGGTGGTGGGTGAGAGTGGTGGTTGAGGCTGGTGGTACTGATGTTGAAGGTGGCTGTAGTGGTAGTTTAGGGTGTTGGTAATGGTGGCTGATGTTTATTGTAGTTGTGGATGAGGGTGATGGGTGAGGGTGGCAGTAGTGGTGGTTTAATTGTGGTAGTAACGGTGGTACATGGTGATGGTTGTGGTGTGTGATGATGGTGGTGGTTGTAGAGGGTTGTGGCAATAATGGTTGTCAGTGGTTTTGGTTGAGAGTGGAGGTAGTGGTAGTTGAGGGTGGTAGAAGTGGTGGTTGAAGGTGGTAGTAGTGGTTGTTGAGGGTGTCAGTAATGGTGGTAGAGGTAGTGGTTGTGATGTGTGATGGCGGTGATAGTTGTGTGTGTTGGTGGTGGTGGTTGTGGATGGTTGTGGCAATGATGGTTGAAGGTGGTTTTGGCTGAGGGTGGAGGTAGTGGTGGATGAAGGTGGTAGTAACGGTGGTAGAGGGTAGTGGTTGTGATGTGTAATGGTGGTGGTGGTTGTGGTGTGTAATGGTGGTGGTGGTTGTGCTGTGTGATGGTGGTGGTTGTTGCGGATGGTTGTGGCAATGGTTGTTGAAGGTGGTATTGTATTGGTTGAGGGTGATAGTAGTGGAGGTTGAGGGTTGTTATAATGATGACTGAGAATGATGGTGATTAAGAATGGTGGTAGTGGTGTTTGAGAGTGATGGTAGTTGTATTTGAGGATGATGCTAGTTGTAGTCAAGGATGGTTGAAGTGGTGATTGAGGATGTAGTTACAGGTGGTTGACAATGGTGGTAGTCGAGGTTGAGGGTGGTGGTAGTGTTGAATAATAGTGGAGGCAGTGGTGGTTGACGATCCTGGTAGTGGTGGTTGAGGGTGGTGATAATGACAGTCGAGGGTGGTGAATATTGTGTTGAGGATGATGGTAGCGATGGTTGAGGGAGGGGATGTTGGTGGCTGAGAAAGAGGTAGTTGGTGGCTAAGGGTTGGGGTGTTATTAGTTGACGGTGGTGGTATTTGTGGTTGATGAAGGTGGTAGTCCTGGTTGAGGGTGGTGGTGGCTTAGTATTGTGGTTGAGGGTGATGTTAGTGGTGGCTAAGAGTGGTGCTGGTTTAGCGTGAGTGGTTGCAATGACTGTGGTGGTTGAGGGTGGTGGAAGTGGAGGTTCAGGTGATGATAAATGTGGATGAGGGTGATGGTGCTGGTGGATGACGGTGTTGTTTGGGGGGTCGAGGGTTGTGGTGGTTGATAATGGTGGTACTAATGCTTAAGGGTCGTGTAGTGGTGGTTGGTGGTGGTGGTGGTGGTGGTAATGGTGGTTAAGAATGGTAGTAGTGAAGATTGAGGGTGGCTGAGGACTTTGTTGTGATAATATAGAGTAGCAGTAGTACTGATTAAGGGATGTGGTAGTCCTGGTTGAGGGTGCTGGTAGTTGTGGTTGAAGAAGGTGGTAGCGCTGGTGGAGGGTGGTGGTAGTGATGGTCGAGAGTGGTGATAGCCGAGGGTGACGGTGGTGGTAATTGTGGTTGAGTGTTGTGGTTGTTGAGGGTGGTTGTTATGACCTGTGCTGTTAAGAGTGCTGGTAGTGGCAACTGAGGATGAGGGTGGTGGTAATTGTAGTTGAGGGTGGTGGTGGCCGACAGTTGTGGATGAAGGTTGTGGTGGATGAGGGTGGTGATAGTGGTAGCTAAGGGTTGTGGTAGTGGCAGCTAAGGGTTGTGGTACTGGTGGTTTAGGGCAGTGGTAGTGGTGGTTGTGGGTGGTGGTGGTGGTGGCTAAGGGTGGTGTTAGTGGTAGTTAAAGGTGGTCTTAGTGGTGGTCAAGGATGGTTGTATTGGTGGATGAGGGTGGTGGTGGTTACGGATGGTGGTAATGATGGATGAGGGAGGTAGTTATGGTGACCCAGGATGGTGGTAGTGGTGATTAAAGGTGGTGATAGTGTTGGTTGATGGTGATAATAAAGGTGGTAATGGTGATTGAGTTTGCTGGTAGTGGAGGTTGAAGGTGGTGGTAGTGGAGGTTGAGGATGGTGGTAGTGGAGGTTAAGGGTGGTGGAAGTGAAGGTTCAGGTGAAGATAAATGTGGATGAGGGTGATGGTACTGGTGGATGACGGTGTTGTTTGGGGGGTCGAGGGTTGTGGTGGTTGATAATGGTGGTACTAATGGTTAAGGGTCGTGTAGTGGTGGTTGGTGGTGGTGGTGGTGGTGGTAATGGTGGTTAAGAATGGTAGTGGTGGTTAAGAATGGTAGTGGTGGTTGGTGGTGGTAGTGGAGGTTGAGGATGGTGGTCGTGGAGGTTGAGGGTGGTGGTAGTGGAGGTTGAGGGTGGTGGTAGTGGAGGTTGAGGGTGTTGGTAGTGGTGGTTGAGGGTGGTTGTAGTGAAATTTGAGGAGGGTGGTAGTGGAGGTTGGGGGTAATGGCAGTGGAGGTTAAGGGTGATGGTAGTGGAGGTTGAGGGTGGTGGTAGTGGAGGTTGAGGGTGGTGGTAGTGGAGGTTGAGGGTGATGGTAGCGGAGGTTGAGGGTGGTGGTAGTGGAGGTTGAGGGTGATGGTAGCGGAGGTTGAGGGTGGTGGTAGTGGAGGTTAAGGGTGATGGTAGCGGAGGTTGAGGGTGGTGATAGTGGAGGTTGAGGGTGGTGGTACTGGAGGTTGAGGGTGATGGTAGCGGAGGTTGAGGGTGGTGGTAGCGGAGGTTGAGGGTGATGGTAGCGGAGGTTGAGAGTGGTGGTAGTGGTGGTTGAGGGTGGTGGTAGTGGAGGTTGAGGGTGGTGGTCGTGGAGGTTGAGGGTGGTGGTAGTGGTGGTTGAGGGTGATGGTAGTGGTGGTTGAGGGTGATGGTAGTGGACGGTGAGAGTGGTGGTAGTGGAGGTTGACGGTGGTGGTAGTGGAGGTTGAGGGTGATGGTAGTGGCGGTTGAGGGTAGTGGTAGTGGTGGTTGAGGATGGTGGTAGTTTAGGTTGAGGGTGGTGGAAGTGGTGGTTAAGGATGGTGGAAGTGGTGGTTGAGGGTGGTGGTAGTTTAGGTTGAGGGTGGTAAAAGTAGTGGTTAAAGGTGGTGGTAGTGGAGGTTGAGGGTGGTGGAAGTGGTGGTTGAGGGTGGTGGTAGTGGTGGTTGAAGGTGGTGGTAGTGGAGGTTGAGGGTGGTGGAAGAGTGGTTGAGGGTGGTGGTAATGGAGGTTGAGGGTGGTGGTAGTGGTGGTTGAGGGTGGTTGTAGTGGAATTTGAGGAGGGTGGTAGTGGAGGTTGGGGGTAATGACAGTGGAGGTTAAGGGTGATGGTAGTGGTGGTTGAGGGTGGTGGTAGCGGAGGTTGAGGGTGGTGGTAGTGGAGGTTGAGGGTGGTGGTAGTGGAGGTTGAGTGTGGTGGTAGTGGAGGTTGAGGGTGGTGGTAGTGGAGGTTTAGGGTGGTGGTAGTGGTGGTTGAGGGTGGTGGTAGCGGAGGTTGAGGGTGGTGGTAGTGGAGGTTGAGGGTGGTGATAGTGGTGGTTGAGGGTGGTGGTAGTGGAGGTTGAGGGTGATGGTAGTGGTGGTTGAGGGTGGTGGTAGTGGTGGTTGAGGGTGGTGGTAGTGGAGGTTGAGGGTGGTGGAAGTGGTGGTTGAGGATGGTGGAAGTGGTGGTTGAGGGTGGTGGTACTAGAGGTTGAGGGTGGTGGTAGTGGAGGTTGAGGGTGATGGTAGTGGTGGTTGAGGGTGGTGGTAGTTGTGGTTGAGGATGGTGGTAGTGGTGGTTGAGGGTGGTGGAAGTCTGGTTGAGGATGGTGGAAGTGGTGGTTGAGGGTGGTGGTAGTTTAGGTTGAGGGTGGTGGAATTAGTGGTTGAGGGTGGTGGTAGTGGTGGTTGAGGGTGGTGGTAGTGGAGGATGAGGGTGATGGTAGCGGAGGTGGATGGTGGTGGTAGTGGTGGTTGAGGGTGGTGGTAGTGGGGGTTGAGGGCGGTGGAAGTGGTGGTTGAGGGTGGTGGTAGTGAAGGTTGAGGGTGGTGGTAGTGGTGGTTGAGGGTGGTTGTAGTGGAATTTGAGGAGGGTGGTAGTGGAGGTTGGGGGTAATGGCAGTGGAGGTTAAGGGTGATGGTAGTGGTGATTGAGGGTGGTGGTAGCGGAGGTTGAGGGTGGTGGTAGTGGAGGTTGAGGGTGGTGGTAGTGGAGGTTGAGGGTGGTGGTAGTGGAGGTTGAGGGTGGTGGTAGTGGTGGTTGAGGGTGGTGGTAGTGGAGGTTGAGGGTGGTGGAAGTGGTGGTTGAGGGTGGTGGTAGTGGTGGTTGAAGGTGGTGGTAGTGGAGGTTGAGGGTGGTGGAAGTGGAGGTTGAGGGTGGTGGTAGTGGTGGTTGAGGGTGGTGGTACTGGTGGTTGAGGGTGGTGGTAGTGTAGGTTGAGGGTGGTGGAAGTGGTGGTTGAGGGTGGTGGTAGTGGTGGTTGAGGGTGGTGGAAGTGGTGGTTGAGGGTGGTGGTAGTGGTGGTTGAAGGTGGTGGTAGTGGAAGTTGAGGGTGGTGGAAGTGGTGGTTCAGGGTGGTGGTAGTGGTGATTGAAGGTGGTGTTAGTGGAGGTTGAGGGTGGTGGAAGTGGTGGTTGAGGGTGGTGGTAGTGGTGGTTGAGGGTGGTGGTACTCGTGGTTAAGGGTGGTGGTAGTGGAGGTTGAGGGTGGTGTAAATGGTGGTTGAGGGTGGTGGTAGTGGTGGTTGAAGGTGGTGGTAGTGGAGGTTGAGGGTGGTGGAAGTGGTGGTTGAGGGTGGTGGTAGTGGTGGTTGAGGGTGGTGGTAGTGGAGGTTGACGGTGGTGGTCGTTGAGGTTGAGGGTGATGGTAGTGGTGGTGGAGGGTGGTGATAGTGGTGGTTTACGGTGGTGGTAGTGGGGGTTGAGGGTGGTGGAAGTGGTGGTTGAGGATGGTGGAAGTGGTGGTTGAGGGTGGTGGTAGTAGAGGTTGAGGGTGGTGGTAGTGGAGGTTGAGGGTGATGGTAGCGGAGGTTGAGGGTGGTGGTAGTGGAGGTTGAGGGTGATGGTAGCTGAGGTTGAGGGTGGTGGTAGTGGAGGTTAAGGGTGATGGTAGCGGAGGTTGAGGGTGGTGATAGTGGAGGTTGAGGGTGGTGGTACTGGAGGTTGAGGGTGATGGTAGCGGAGGTTGAGGGTGGTGGTAGCGGAGGTTGAGGGTGATGGTAGCGGAGGTTGAGAGTGGTGGTAGTGGTGGTTGAGGGTGGTGGTAGTGGAGGTTGAGGGTGGTGGTCGTGGAGGTTGAGGGCGGTGGTAGTGGTGGTTGAGGGTGATGGTAGTGGTGGTTGAGGGTGATGGTAGTGGACGGTGAGAGTGGTGGTAGTGGAGGTTGACGGTGGTGGTAGTGGAGGTTGAGGGTGATGGTAGTGGCGGTTGAGGGTGGTGGTAGTGGTGGTTGAGGGTGGTGGTAGTGGAGGTTGACGGTAGTGGTCGTGGAGGTTGAGGGTGATGGTAGTGGTGGTGGAGGGTGGTGATAGTGGTGGTTTACGGTGGTGGTAGTGGGGGTTGAGGGTGTTGGAAGTGGTGGTTGAGGATGGTGGAAGTGGTGGTTGAGGGTGGTGGAAGTGGTGGTTGAGGGTGGTGGTAGTGGTGGTTGAGGGTGGTGGTAGTGGAGGTTGAGGGTGATGGTAGTGGAGGTTGAGGGTGGTGGTAGCGGAGGTTGAGGGTGATGGTAGCGGAGGTTGAAGGTGGTGGTAGTGGAGGTTGAGGGTGATGGTAGTGGTGGTTGAGGGTGGTGGTAGTGGTGGTTGAGGATGGTGGTAGTGGTGGTTGAGGGTGGTGAAAGTGTGGTTGAGGATGGTGGAAGTGGTGGTTGAGGGTGGTGGTAGTTTAGGTTGAGGGTGGTGGAATTAGTGGTTGAGGGTGGTGGTAATGGTGGTTGAGGGTGGTGGTAGTGGAGGATGAGGGTGGTGGAAGTGGTGGTTGATGGTGGTGGTAGTGGTGGTTGATGGTGGTGGTAGTGGTGGATGACGGCGGTGGAAGTGGTGGTTGAGGGTGGTGGTAGTGAAGGTTGAGGGTGGTGGTAGTGGTGGTTGAGGGTGGTTGTAGTGGAATTTGAGGAGGGTGGTAGTGGAGGTTGGGGGTAATGGCAGTGGAGGTTAAGGGTGATGGTAGTGGTGGTTGAGGGTGGTGGTAGCGGAGGTTGAGGGTGGTGGTAGTGGAGGTTGAGGGTAGTGGTAGTGGAGGTTGAGGGTGGTGGTAGTGGAGGTTGAGGGTGGTGGTAGTGGTGGTTGAGGGTGGTGGTAGTGGAGGTTGAGGGTGGTGGAAGTGGTGGTTGAGGATGGTTGAAGTGGTGGTTGAGGGTGGTGGTAGTGGAGGTTGAGGGTGGTGGAAGTGGTGGTTGAGGGTGGTGGTAGTGGTGGTTGAGGGTGGTGGTAGTGGAGGTTGAGGGTGATGGTAGTGGAGGTTGAGGGTGGTGGTAGCGGAGGTTGAGGGTGATGGTAGCGGAGGTTGAAGGTGGTGGCAGTGGAGGTTGAGGGTGATGGTAGTGGTGGTTAAGGGTGGTGGTTGTGGTGGTTGAGGATGGTGGTAGTGGTGGTTGAGGGTGGTGGAAGTGTGGTTGAGGATGGTGGAAGTGGTGGTTGAGGGTGGTGGTAGTTTAGGTTGAGGGTGGTGGAATTAGTGGTTGAGGGTGGTGGTAGTGGTGGTTCAGGGTGGTGGTAGTGGAGGATGAGGGTGGTGGAAGTGGTGGTTGATGGTGGTGGTAGTGGTGGTTGAGGGTGGTGGTAGTGGGGGTTGAGGGCGGTGGAAGTGGTGGTTGAGGGTGGTGGTAGTGGAGGTTGAGGGTGGTGGAAGTGGTGGTTGAGGGTGGTGGTAGTGGTGGTTGAGGGTGGTGGTAGTGGAGGTTGAGGGTGGTGAAAGTGGTGGTTGAGGATGGTGGTAGTGGAGGTTGAGGGTGGTGGTAGTGGAGGTTGAGGGTAGTGGTAGTGGAGGTTGAGGGTGGTGGTAGTGGAGGTTGAGGGTGGTGGTAGTGGTGGTTGAGGGTGGTGGTAGTGGAGGTTGAGGGTGGCGGAAGTTGTGGTTGAGGGTGGTGGTAGTGGTGATTGAAGGTGGTGGTAGTGGAGGTTAAGGGTGGTGGAAGTGGTGGTTGAGGGTGGTGGTACTGGTGGTTGAGGGTGGTGGTAGTGGAGGTTGAGGGTGGTGGAAGTGGTGGTTGAGGGTGGTGGTAGTGGTGGTTGAAGGTGGTGGTAGTGGAGGTTGAGGGTGGTGGAAGTGGTGGTTGAGGGTGGTGGTAGTGGTGGTTGAGGGTGGTGGTAGTGGAGGTTGACTGTGGTGGTAGTGGAGGTTGAGGGTGATGGTAGTGGTGGTTGAGGGTGGTGATAGTGGTGGTTGAGGGTGGTGGTAGTGGTGGTTGAGGGTGGTGGAAGTGGTGATTGAGGATGGTGGAAGTGGTGGTTGAGGGTGGTGGTAGTAGAGGTTGAGGGTGGTGGTAGTGGAGGTTGAGGGTGGTGGTACTGGTGGTTGAGGGTGGTGGTAGTGGAGGTTGAGGGTGGTGGAAGTGATGGTTTAGGGTGGTGGTAGTGGTGGTTGAATGTGGTGGTAGTGGAAGTTGAAGGTGGTGGAAGTGGTGGTTGAGGGTGGTGGTAGTGGAGGTTGAGGGTGGTTGAAGTCGTGGTTGAGGGTGGTGGTAGTGGTGGTTGAAGGTGGTGGTAGTGGAGGTTGTGGGTGGTGGAAGTGGTGATTGAGGGTGGTGGTAGTGGTGGTTGAGGGTGGTGGTACTGGTGGTTGAGGGTGGTGGTAGTGGAGGTTGAGGGTGGTGGAAGTGGTGGTTGAGGGTGGTGGTAGTGGTGGTTGAGGGTGGTGGTAGTGGAGATTGACGGTGGTGGTAGTGGAGGTTGAGGGTGATGGTAGTGGTGGTTGAGGGTGGTGATAATGGTGGTTTACGGTGGTGGTAGTGGGGGTTGAGGGTGGTGGAAGTGGTGGTTGAGGATGGTGGTAGTAGAGGTTGAGGGTGGTGGTAGTGGAGGTTGAGGGTGGTGGTACTGGTGGTTGAGGGTGGTGGTAGTGGAGGTTGAGGGTGGTGGAAGTGGTGGTTGAGGGTGGTGGTAGTGGTGGTTGAAGGTGGTGGTAGTGGAGGTTGAGGGTGGTGGAAGTGGTGGATGAGGGTGGTGGTAGTGGTGGTTGAGGGTGGTGGTAGTGGAGGTTGACGGTGATGGTAGTGGAGGTTGAGGGTGATGGTAGTGGTGGTTGAGGGTGGTGATAGTGGTGGTTTACGGTGGTGGTAGTGGGGGTTGAGGGTGGTGGAAGTGGTGGTTGAGGATGGTGGAAGTGGTGGTTGAGGGTGGTGGTAGTAGAGGTTGAGGGTGGTGGAAGTGGTGGTTGAGGGTGGTGGTAGTGATGGTTGAGGGTGGTGGTAGTGGAGGTTGAGGGTGGTGGAATTGGTGGTTGATGGTGGTGGTAGTGGTGGTTGATTGTGGTGGTAGTGGAGGTTAACTGTGGTGGAAGTGGTGGTTGAGGGTGGTGGTAGTTTTGGTTGAGGGTGGTGGATGTGGAGGTTGAGGGTGGTGGAAGTGGTGGTTGAGGGTGGTGGTAGTGGAGGTTGAGGATGGTGGAAGTGGTGGTTGAGGGTGGAGGTAGTGGAGGTTGAGGGTGGTGGAAGTGGTGGTTGAGGGTGGTGGAAGTGGTGGTTGAGGGTGGTGTATTACAGTGGTGGTTAAAGGTGGTGCAATGGTGGTTGAGGGTGATAGTAGTGGTGGCTGAGGGTGGTGGTAGTGCTGGTTTAGGGTGATGGAAGTGGTGGTTGAGGGTGCTGGATGTGGTGGTTGAGGGTGGTGGTAATGGTGGTGGTTAAGGGGTAGTGGTGGTTGAGGGTAGTGGAAGTGGTGGTTGGGGGTGGTGGTAATGGTGGTTGAGGGTGAAGGTAGTGGTAATTTGGTTTAGGATGGTGGTGGCTGAGAGTGGTTGAGGCTGGTGATAGGAGTTGATGAAGGTTGTGGTGGTTGTAGTTTAGGGTGTTGGTAGTAGTGGTTGAGTGTGATTGAAATGGTGGTTGTCGGTGGTAGGAGTGGTAGTTGAGGGTGGAGGTAGCGGTGGTTGAAGGTGATAGTAGCGTTGGTAGAGGGTGGTGGTTGTCGTGTGTGATGCTGGTGGTGGTTGTGGAGGGTTGTGGCTATGATAGTTGACAATGGTGTTGGTTGAGCGTGGTGGTGATGGTGGTGGATGAGGGCGGTAGTAGTGGTAGTTGAGGGTAGTAGTAGTGGTGGTAAAAGGTGGTGGTGGTGGTGGTGGTGGTGGAAGTTGTGGAGAGTTGTGGTAATGGTGGTTGACGGTGGTGTTGATTGAGCGTGGCAGTGTTGTGTGGTGGAGGGTGGTACTAGTGGTGGTGTAGGGTAGCAGTAGCGGTGGTAGAGGGTGGTGGTTGTAGTGTGTGGTGATGGTGGTGGTGGTTGCGGAGGGTTGTGGCAATGGTGGTTGACGTACCGTAGGTGTTGCTTGGGCGTGGTGGTGGTGGTGGTGGTTGAAGGTGGTACTAGTGGTGGTTTAGGGTTGCAGTAGATGTGGTAAAGGGTGGTGGTTGTCGTGTGTGATGGTGGTGATGGTTGTAGAGGGCTGTGGTAATGGTGGTTGTAGAGGGCTGTGATAATGGTGGTTGAAAGTGGTGTTGGATGAGGGTTGTTGTAATGATGATTGAGGATGGTGGTGGTTAAGGACGGAGGTAGTGGTGGTTGAGGATGGTGTTAGTAGTAGTTATGGGTTGTCAAAGTGGTGATTGAGGATGGAGTTACTGGTAGTTGATGGTGATGGTAGTGGTGTGTGGAGATGGGGTTATTGTCTATTTGATTGACCTGTGCAGCTGAGATGTATGGGGCAAGTAGGGTGTCTTTGATTCGCGGCTGCTGATTGGCCGCCAATGATGCCAGTGAAGTAACGCAAGCATGTATTGTAGTGCAACATGCGGACGTAGGTGTACACAGTGGGTAGATGCAGTGCAATATGCGGACGTTGGTGTACGCCACTGCACCGTGGGTGGATAATTTACTTTAAACGTCATTAATCGTTTTGTAAAACTTTATAATCCACTTTAATTTGCTAAAATAACAATAAACTTTTTAAGCTAATTTTGACCTCTTTAGCTTCGGAAATTACTCCATATTTAAACTGGCTGCTTATATTGCAGGCAGTTTGAAAATATAAATATACATGTTTGTTAAAATAAGAAGAGCTGTAGATTTACAACGTCGGCGGCCAATCAGCAGCCGCAAAACAAACACACCCTACTCGCCCCATACATCCCCGGCTGCACAGGTCAATCAAACAGGGTATAGTGGTGAGTGAGGGTGGTGGTAGTGGTTGTTGAGGGTGGCTGTAGTGGAGAATTGAAATAGTGGTGTTTGAGGATGGTGGTAGGTGGTTGATGGTGGTATAGTGGTGGTTGAGGATGGTGGTAATGGAGGTTGAGGGTGGTGGTAGTGGAGGTTGAGGGTGGTGGTAGTGGAGGTTGAGGGTGGTGGTAGTGTTAAATGAATGTGGAAGCAGCGGTGGTTGACGGTGCTGGTAGGGGTAGTTAAGAGTGATTGTAGCGGTGGTTGGGGGTGGCGGTAGTGATGGCTGAGGTCGTGGAGGGTGGTGGTAATGATGGGTGAGGATGGTATTGGTTGAGGGTGAAGGTGGTGGTAGTGATGGTTTAGGGTAGTGGTAGTGATGGTTTCGGGTAGGGGTGTTGATGGTTGAGGGTAGAGGTGTAGGTGGTTGACAGTCAGTGTGTTAGTGGTTGACGGTGGTAATATTGGTGGTTCAGTAAGGTGGTAGTGGTGCTTCAGGGTGGTGGTGATTTACTATGGTGGTTTAGGGTGTCGTTAGTGGTGGTTAAGAGTGGCATTGGTTGAGGGTGGGGGTGGTTGAAGGTGACTGTGGTGGTTAAGGGTCGTGGTTGAGGCGGTTGAGGGTAATGATAGATGTGGTTGAGGATGGTAGTAGTGGTGGTGAATGGTGGTGGTTAAAATAGGGGTAAGGAATAATATGGAAACGGAAGTGGTTGAGCAGTGAGATGAGTGTGACACGAGGGACGTAGTGGAGGAAAATGCAGACGGGTTAGATGAAAGCCTACTGACTGCACGAGGGCCACTGAGGTAGACATTTCAGTTTAAAGGTACTAGTATTCCCCTACACTACAATACACAACCATCGAGGTTACAGTTTATGCCCCTGTCTCAACCTACATGTTACAACAACCTGGGATAATGACTTTATTGAAATGCTACCCTACCAGGGAAACGAACCCAGGACTTCTGTTCTGCGCAGTGTGTGTGCATACAACTACATCACCACCACCCCGAAGTGGAGGTAAATATTGTAAATTTGGGATCAAAGGGATTGTATAAAAATGACTGTGGCTGAGGATTAGATTGTAAAGGGAAAGGCTAAGGGAGGGGAGAGAATGTTAGTGGCAGGGACGATGAAAGGTTGTTGTTGTTGTTGTTTAAATCATAACTGCCTTTTATTGTTTGTGTCGTTGTTATCGTTCGTATTGGTGGTGGTGTTGCTCATGTTGCTGTTTTTGCACCAGACTAATTTGACCCCGAATGCAGTTGATTGCTGGCTTAAGCAATCAAGAGAGAGAGAGAGAGAGAGAGGGGGGGGGAGGGGAGAGCGAGAAGATGAAGAAGTGACGTGTATGGCGAAGGGATGTTGAAGTACCGCACGGTGAGGAGGATAAGTTTTTTCATTCATTCATTGCCAGACGCCATGTATCCCAAACGGGGTGGCCAAGGGCTTCGAGTTAATTGTTTTACAGGGAGGCGCACTAATCCTCCACCAACCCCACTTGACACGTAGGGAGAGACCCCTTCAATGCGGCGTGGAAAAGGAGGATAAGTGCAGGGGGGAAATCGGAGGTGTGGGAGGGATGGAGGGAGATAGGGGAGAGGTTAACATGGGGGTGGGAGAAGAATATTAGACTGAGGCAACAGATGGAGCGTTGTAGCGGAAGGTTAATCTGAGAATGTGAACCCAGTGGACTGCAGGCTGAAGCTGCCCTTCTCATACAGTCCATCATCCTCTTTAGCGGGATATGGAAGGAGCTGAAGCTGATTTGTATACTCAGGCAACTCCACCGCCTGGTTATATTGGTGCCACTCCGAGAAGGCCTCGGCCTCCAGCCCTGAACACTGAGGGAGAAGGCAAGGGTAAGAGGAGAGGATTGAAAAGGACCAGGGTGCAGAATATTGGAAGAAAACGGAGGAGAAAAGAGAAGAAGGTGAAGGAAACGGGACGTGAGGAGAGGGAGGCCGAGGAACAGGAGAAGGTAGAGGAGATAATGCGAGTGGAGAGAAGGTGAGGGATATGGAGAGTAGGGGGATGGGTAAAAGACGGGGAAGGTAGCAGACAACAGTACTTTAAATCCCTGTTCACTGAAGACCATATGAGTTTACAATGCCGAGAGAAAGAGAGAGAGAGAGAGAGAGAGAGAGAGAGAGAGAGAGAGAGAGAGAGAGAGAGAGAAGCGGGGGGGGAGGGGGGGAGGGAAACTGGTAGTGGAAGTAAGAAACATATGTTTAGAACACAGATAACAGCACAAACTCAACGAAAACTCGAACACACACACAAAAAATCTAAAAAACAGTATGCGAGACTATAATACTGGTCATAAAGTAAATGAGATAAACAAGCTTACTGGTATCTTGATCCAGCAAAACCTCCCAATTCTGATTACGATCAAGCCAGTAACTGAGTGAGGGAGGAAAAAATGTACGACTGATGTGTAATAATAGAGTACGAGTATGGGCATATTATGGGAAACGATGTATAAAGGTATTTTGGTACAGTATATTCGTGCAAAATCCAGGCATATTACATTTCAGCATAAAATACAGAATGGAAGAATGTTAGAGCATAGGAGAGAAGATGTAATTAAAGAAATAAGAGTACCGAGTATAAAGAGGAATTATTTATTCATAAGGACATATTTTTCAGTGCACGCTAACACTGCAGGATTTTAGTCGGCTAAGAAGATATTAACGCCATATTAATTTTATTCTTGCTGCTGCCAGATGATTCTTTTGGCGTAAGAACATCTCTGCAAATGAAGAGGTTAATTAATGCTGCATCTAACACTACCAGTTGTAACATTTTCCCCAAAATTAAATAAAATCTATTGAAGAGAGTAAGAAAAAAAATTACAGTTTGATTGAAGGGGGCAACCATTTTGCTGAGGCAAACTTGCGTTTACTATCCCCACTATCTTCCGGGGGGGAGGGGCAGGGGGGGGGGCAGTACAAATGTAGGGGCTCGGGTCTAGGAAAATAACAACATTTATGGTGAAAGTGACCAGCCTCAGTCTCCACTACGCTGCTTCGTGTGAGCAATGAACCCTAACCACCCTCTACAAGTAAACCCTTACAGGCCCTATCCCACTAGACCACAAGCCGACATTTAGTTATACATTTACCAACCGATGTAATAAATAGTTTCCTGAGTGACAGCACTAATTTCTTTTCTATTTTCATCCTCACCGTAATTCCCTCATCTCCACAAAATTATACTGTTTCAGCTAAACACCCTTCCTGAGCACTGAGAGAGAGAGAGAGAGAGAGAGAGAGAGAGAGAGAGAGAGAGAGAGAGAGAGAGAGAGAGAGAGAGAGAGAGAGAGAAGGGTAAACACCCTCCCTGAGCATTGGGTGAGAGAGAGAGAGAGAGAGAGAGAGAGAGAGAGAGAGGGGGGGGGGGAATAATGATTGGAAAGAAGGAAAGAAATGATAAGAGATAAAGGGTGAGATGGATGAAAGGAGAGACCAAAGCAAGCAAGTGGAGAATAGAAAGGACGGTGGGGAAGATAAAGGAAGGAATAGATGAGTGAGCCGAATGATAGTGAAGAGTCAAAGAATAATATCGGAAATATAGCAAGAGTATAAAATAAATGCAAACAGTTAAAAACAATGAAAATATTTTGGGTGCAAAAGAACAGGACAAAGATAACAGTGGTGAAAATAAGTGTACACATGCTAGGGGTACAGAAGACGACACAAACTGCTGAGGTACAACTAACAGAGGTTCAGATAAGTGGTATAAATATTAGGGTACAAATAATAGCGATACAAAGTCACATGGAACAAATAAAAGGAAAATATATTACGGATAAGAAATAAAAATAAAGTGAGCAAGTAGAAATCTGAGACATGAAAGGCCAACGATGTAGTGAAGGAATGAAGACAGGTTATGGAAATGCCTATCTGCTACACAAGCGCCAGTGAGGTAGACATTCAGTTATAAAAAGTCCTAGTATTCCTAAAACTTACTATACGCAGCTGGTGAGTTTCCAATCCAAATCCCTGTTTCTGATTTTGATATGTGCAGGGTTTGATACCTAAGACCTTGCCCAAATTCTTGCTTGCACTGAAATCGAACCCAGAACTTTCTCTTTTGCGTGCAGTGTGTGCATACAGTCACATCACGGTCATCATTGACTGGGGGTGAATGAGGATGGAGGATATACAAAGGAGTGAGGTTAAGGGATGGGGTCTGAGTTAAAACGTTATGTGAGGAAGTGACTATGAGGAATGTTCGTTATTCTTGATGCTGTTGTTATTGTTGTTGATGTTGTCGTTGCTGTTGTTACTATTGCCCTTGCTGTCATTGATTTGTTGTTGTTACCCCAGGCTCATCTAGACGTGAACTCCGTGGACTGCAGACTGAAGTTCCTCTCCTCCTGGAGTCCATCATCCTTCTCTCAGGGATGGAGAATCAGTTCAGGGACGTTTCTACAACCGACCAGCTAAACCGGCCAAACACAATGATGCCACCACGTGAAGGCGTCCCCGTCAGGAACCTTAGATGATGGAAATAAAGGTCACCTGTGTGTGTGTGTGTGTGTGTGTCTGTGTGTGTCTGTGTGTGTGTCTGTGTGTGTGTGTGTGTGTGTGTGTGTGAGACAGACAGACAGACAGACAGACAGACAAAGACACACACACACACACACACACACACACACACACACACACACAGAATAATGATGGGAGGAAAGAAAAACCTGAGATGATGGTGATGAGCAATGACATACAAGGTGAGACAGACGAAAACAGGGAAGTAGAGAAAATTGAGGGAAATGAAGAAGATGAGGGAAGGAAAGTGAGTGGGAAGGTGAGTGAGGATGGTAAGGAGTATTAAATAATAGGGTACATACGAATGTAGTATAAAATGTAAGTGTAGTACGAATAAAGACAGTTTCAAAAATTATGGGTACAGGATAACTTTAAACAGGTAAGTTATGCTGAAAGCAAATATAGTAAAGATTATATTCGTGCATGATACGATCCAAATAAGTGTGGGTCAAAAAGTCGTACCAAAAAATTCGACTACAAAGCATTAAAAGGATGCACACAACAGAACAAAATATATGGGAAATAATTAATAATGGCATGGTGGTGGTTGAGTAGACATCTGTGTGAAAGGTGAGAGACATAGTGTAGAAAAAAGGAGAGGGATCAAGTGATTGTCTCTCGACCGCACGAGGGTGCTTGAAGTGGACATTTAAGAATAAAAAGTTCCAGTATTCCTTTTGACTACGTTACTCAGCCGAGGATGTTACAGTCATGTCCCTGTTTTAAGTAACAGACTACATCGGGAAAAGAACCCAAGACAACCCTTTTGCATGCAGGGTGTGCATACAACTACATCACGACAACCCCAACAGAGGTAAATGAAGTGAACTGAGAATGAGAGAGGAGGAGTATAAATGAGTGTGGATGTGGAGTAGAATGTTGAAGGGAAGAGTAGGGGAAGGGAGGAGAATGTGAAAGGATGTGCAAGATGAAGGGTTGGTATTGTTATACACAGTATTTTTTTTTTTTTTTTATTAATGATATTTTTGTGGCTACTTTTGTTGTTGTTGTTTCATATTTTCCTTCATGATTTCTAAGCTACCTTTCCTGCTGGTGTTGGTGTTTTTCTAGTTCTTATTGTTGGTGGTGTTGCTCTTGTTATTCTTCTTCCGCCTGGCTAATTTCACAGTTAACAGGGTGGAATGCTGCCTCAAGCTTCCTTGCTCCCTAAGTCCACCATCGACATCTAAGGGAATAGGGAGGAAGACGAAGGACGTAATCTTAACCAAGTATTGGGGCTGCCCAAATAAATGTATGTGTCACCACACGAAGGCAAAGTTCTCAAACACCTAGATGAGGGAAAAGGCGGTGAGCTATGAGAGGTCGGGGAGGAACGAGCGGGAAGTAACGAGGAAGTAAGGATGCGACGAGAGAGAGAGAGAGAGAGAGAGAGAGAGAGAGAGAGAGAGAGAGAGAGGTCGGGGAGGAACGAGCGGGAAGTAACGAGGAAGTAAGGATGCGACGAGAGAGAGAGAGAGAGAGAGAGAGAGAGAGAGAGAGGGGGACAGGCTGACAGACAAACAGACAGACAGACAGACAGACAGACGGACGGACTGACAGACAGACAGACAGACAGACAGAGAATAGAGGTGGGAGGGATATAAACATAAGAGATACTGAAGATGAGCGCTGAAACTGACTGGAAGAGGAGAGGGAAAATGAAGGTAGTGGAGAAAAGTGAGGGAAGGTGGGGGAAGATGAGGGAAAGAAGAAATTGAGTGAGGGGTGGTGAAGTGTACATAATAAGAGGGTGCTTATAAAAGAGTACAAAATACGGGTATAGTACAAATTACAACAATAAAAAAAATATGAATGAAAGATAACTGGATACACATGAGTGATGGTGAAAAATAGTAAGACGATAAATTATGGGTGCAAATTTCAGTACAACAAAATGTGGTTGACAAGTGCTACAAAGTAACAGGAGTACATAATAATCTTCTGGAAAGAGGTTAACAGAGTTAGACCAGGGGATAAAGCAGTAAGTCGGGGAGTGAAAGACTAAAATGGTAGACTGCTAGTGGACAAGGGAGAAAATATATGGGAATATTATGGTAAATGATACAGGAAGGTATTTTGGTACAGTATAGCCATGCAAAATCTAGGCACATTACACTCCAGCACAAAATACAAAAAGGATGAATATTACAGTATGTAATAGATTATGTACTTAAAAAAAAAAAAGAGTAAAGAATATAAACAGTAACTATTTACTGATAAGGGCATACTCTTTAGTGCACGCTAAAACTAAAGAGTTTTACTCAGCTATGAAGAGATTAACACCACATAAATTTCACTCCAGCAGCTGCCACAGGATTCTTTTCTCGTAAGAACATCTCTGACACCGTAGAGATTAATCGCTGCTGTATATAACAGTTCCAGTTGTTACATTTTTCCCTAAACCTTAATAAAATCTCTTGCAGGGAGTAAGAAAAAATGACAGTTTGACAAAAGAGGTCAACCATTTTGCTGATGCAGACTTCAGTTTACCAACACCGTTATCTTCCCTGGGGGAGGGGGGAGTACAAGTGTAGGATGTCGGGTCTGGGCAACTCTTTCACAACATTGATGGTGAAGGTGACCAGCCTCACTCGTCACTAGGCAGCTTCATATGAGCAGTAAACCCTAACCACTCTTTGGATGGAAACCAATACAGACCACAGACCACTAGACCACAAGGCGACATTTGGTTATATATTTACCGACCAACGCAGTAAATAGTTTCCTGGGTGACAGCAATAATTTGTTTCCCACCTCCATCGCCACCGTCATTCCCCAACCTCCACATAATCATCCAAATTCAACTAAACATCTCGTGAAATAGATAGAGATAGAGATAGAGATAGATAGATAGATAGGGGGGGAGAGAGAGAGAGAGAGAGAGAGAGAGAAGGGGGGGATAATGGGTGGAAGGAAGGAAAGAAATAGAGATAAAGGTGTGAGATGGGTGATGAAAGGAATGCGAGGAAGATGAGAAAAGTACGGAAGGTGGGGAAGGTAAGATAGGGAAGAAGTGAGGTAGAATGTGAGTGACTGATAGTGAATTAAAAAAAAAAAATAACGCAAATACAGCAACGGTATAAAATTACTGCACGCAGTTAAAAGTTGTGTTAACATTATGGGTGCAAAACAACACGACAAAGTGCTGAAAATAATAGTGTAAATATACTAGACGTAGAGAAAACAACACAAACTGCTAATGTACAACTAACAGCAGTTCAGATAAGTGGTAAAAATATTAAGGTACAAATAATAATAATGCAAAGTAACGGGGCAGAAATAATTGTATATTATCAATGGGGTACGAAATTATAAAAAGGGAAAAAAATGAGCAATTAGAAATCTGAGAGGTGTAAGATCAAAGATATAGTGTAAAAATGAAAGGGCTTATGTTAATGCCTGTCTTCCACACAAGGGTTGGGTTATATAAAGTCCCAGTATTCCTCTAGACTATTTGACGCAACTGGCGAGTTTCCTGTCAAAGTCCCTGTTTCTGTTCTTGGTATGAGCAGGTTTGATAACGAAGACCTTACCCAAATTCTTACCTGCATTGGAATCGAACCCAGGACTTCTCTTTTGCGTGCAGTGTGTGCATACAGTCACATCACGGTCATCATTGACTGGAGGTAAATAAGGTAAAGTGTTCATGGGATGGAGGGTATACAAAGGAGTGAGGTTAAGGGATGGGGTCTGAGTTAAAACGTTATGTGAGGAAGTGACTATGAGGAATGTTCGTTATTCTTGCTGCTGTTGTTATTGTTGTTGATGTTGTCGTTGCTGTTGTTACTATTGCCCTTGTTGTCATTATGGTTGTTTTTACCTCAGGTTCATCTAGACGTGAACTCCGTGGACTGCAGACTGAAGTTCCCCTCCTCCTGCAGTTCACCATCCTCCTCTCAGGGATAGGGACGCAGTTCAGGGACGTTTCTACAACCTACCAGTTAAACCGCCCAAATACAATGATGCCACCACTTGAAGGCGTCCAGCACAAGAACTTTGGTTGAAGGATAGAAAGGCCACGTTTGAGTGTGTGTGTGTGTGTGTGTGTGTATGTGTGTGTGTGTGTGTGTGTGTGTGTGTGTGTGTGTGTGTGTGTGTGTGTGTGTGTGTGTGTGTGTGTGTGTGTGTGTGTGTGAGAGAGAGAGAGAGAGAGAGAGAGATGATGCAGATAAGCAATGAGACAGTATGTAAGACTGACACAAAAACAAAGAAATAGAGAGAAAATTATGGGAAAGCAATGAAGCAATGAAGATCAAGATGCGGAGATGGAGTATGTTGTGAAATGCTGAGGTAAGGAGGTGAGATTGTAGTGGAATGGATGTGGAAGTTATATAGATTGGCTTGGGAAGAGGGAAGGGTTCCGGAGGACTGGAAATCAGGTATAATTGTTCCTTTATACAAAGGAAAAAGGGAGAGAGAAGTATGTGGCAACCATAGGGGTATTTGCCTTCTTAATGTGACTGGAAAAATATATGGTAGAATACTCATTGATAGGGTTAGGCAAATAACAGAGGAGCTAGTTGGAGAAGAACAAGGGGGATTTAAGAAGGGAAAAGGGTGTGTAGATCAGATATTTGTTCTAAAATGTTTAGTGGAGAAATATCTAGAGAAGGGAAAGAAAGTGTATGCTGCCTTCATGGACTTGGAGAAAGCTTATCACAGAATAGATAGACAAGGTATGTGGAAGGTACTGAGAATATATGGAGTGGAGGGGAAATTGTTGAGTGCTGTGAACAGTATGTACTAAGGAGCTAGGACTGCTGTTCGAGTGGATGGTGAGTTGAGTGAGTTCTTTGATCTCAGTGTGGGACTGAAACAGGGTTGTGTGATGTCTCCATGGCTGTTTAATATATACATAGATGGCGTTGTAAAGGAAGTGCAAGGTAAGGCAGTGGATGTAGGGGTGGCTCTAATGAATGAGGGTGAGATTTTGAAGATTCCGGTGTTGTTTGCTGATGATACAGTATTGTTGAGTGAAGATGAATGGGAAATCCAAGGTTTGGTGGATGAGTTTGGGACTGTGTAGGAAGTGGAATCTGAAAGTTAATGTAAATAAGAGGAAAGTTATGGTGTTTGAGAGGAATGAAGTCACAGAATGCACGGTGAGGTTGGATGGCGAAGATATGGAGAATGTGAGTGCATTCAAGTACTTGCGTAGTGTGATGAGTAAGGATGGAACCTTGCGGGATGAAGTGAGTGAAATGATACAGCAGGGAAGGATGGCTGGTGGTTCACTAAAAGCAGTGATGAGAAATAGGGAGGTAAGTATGGAAGTTAAGAAGTCACTGCATGATAGTATTGTGAGCCCTACCCTGACGTATGGAAGCGAGGCATGGACCTTGCAAGAGGGGAACAAGTCAAGAGTGAGAACAGTGGAAATGAGTTACTTGAGAGGAGCATGTGGAGTGACATGGAGGGACAGGTTGACGAATGAAGAAGTGAAGGAACGTTGTGGTGTGGATGTGGATGTGGTTGAGAAGATTAGGAGAAATACACTGAGGTGGTTTGGACATGTGGAGAGAATGGAGAATGAAAGACTGACTAAGAGGGTGTATGTAGGTGAGGTGGAGGGAGGGAGAGGGAGGGGAAGACCGAGGATGAGATGGAGGGATGGAGTTGAGAGGTATATGAGGGAGGGAGGAGTGAGTTGGGGGGAGGGTAGTCAAATGGTGGGTGACAGAGAGACTTGGAGGCGCTTTGTCTGCGGCCACCCTTTGTGGGATTAGGGCGTCGGGCTATAGATAGATAGATAGGTAGGAAGATGAGGGATGGCATGTAAGAGGGAAGGTATGTGACGATGGTGACAAGTACTAAATAGTAGGGTACATACAAATGGGGTACAAAATGTAAGTATAGTACGAATGAAGCATGTTTTAAAAATTATGAGTATAACTTTAAACAAGCAAGTAATGTTGAGAGCTAACAGAGTAAAACTTGTATGGGTGCAAGTTGCGAAAAAAAAAAATGTTCAAAAAGCGGTACAAAATACTACGAGTACATAGCATTAAATCAGTAGGATGGAAGTTGTGGAAGCAATGAAGAAAGTCAAAATGGGGAAAGCCCTAGGAACTGATGGAGTGTGAGGTGAAATGCTGAAGCACGGGAGAGAGATAGTAGTAGAATGGATGTGGAAGATGTGCAGATTGGCCTGGGAGGATGGTAGAGTCCCGGAGGATTGGAAGTTAGGTATAATTATTCCTTTGTACGAAGGGAATGGGGAAAAAGAAGCGTGTGGTAATCATAGGGGCATTTGTCTTCTTAGTGTAATAGGAAAACTATATGGTAGGATACTTATTGACAGAGGTTGGCAAATAACAGAGGAATTAGTTGGAGAAGAACAGTGAAGCTTTAGGAAAGGAAGAGGTTGTGTAGATCAGATATTCATTCTTAGATCTTTAGTGGAAAAATTTCTAGAGAAGGGAAAGAAGTTGTATGCAGCCTTCATGGATTTGGAGAAAGCATATGACAGGGTGGATAGACAAGGATTGTGGAAAGTATTAAGAAAATATGGAGCAGATGGGAAGTTGTTGAATGCTGTGAAAAGTATGTATGATGGTGCTAAGGCTGCAGTGCGTGTGGATAGTGAACTGAGTGAATTTTTCTGTTTGAAGGTTTGGTTGAAACAGGGATGTGTCATGTCTCCATGATTGTTCAATCTGTACATGGATGGGGCTATAAAAGAGATACAAGATAGGGCAGTGGATGATGGAGTGGCCCTAGTGAGAGAGACCAGTGTTTGGAAACTCCCTGTACTGTTGTTTGCAGATGATACAGTGTTGTTAAGTGAAGACGAAGGGGAGCTGCAAGGCTTGGTGGATGAGTTTGGGACACTGTGTAAGAAACGGAATCTAAAGGTGAACGTAGGGAAGAATAAAGTTATGGTCTTCGAGAGAAGTGAAGTCAGTGACTGTACAGTGAAGATGGATCATGAGGAAATAGAAAATGTGTACGTTTAAGTACTTGGGCAGTGTGATGAGTAAGGATGGAAGTTTGAGGGGTGAAGTGATTGAAAGGTTACAGCAAGGAAGAAAGGTTGCTGGTCATGTCCTTGAAAGCAGTGGTAAAAAACAGGAAAGTGAGCATGGAAGTGAAAAAGTTACTACATGACAGTATTGTGATACCAACTCTAAAGTATGGAAGTGAAGCTTGGACGTTGTTGGAGGGACACAAATCAAGAGTGAGAGCAGTGGGAATGAGTTATTTGAGAGGAGCATGAGTCACATGGAGAGACACAGTGACAAATAAGGATGTAAAGGAGCGTTGTGGTGTGGATGCGGATGTGATAGGAAGCGTTATAGGAGAAACACAATGAGGTGGTTTGGCCATGTGGAGAGGATGGAGAGTGAAAGACTGACGAGGAGAGTGTATGTGATTGAGGTGAAGAGAGAGAGAGGGAGGGGGAGGCCGATGATGAGATGGAGGGATGGAGTGGAGAGGTATATGAGAGATGGGGGTGTGAGTTGGGAGTAGGGCAGTGAAATTGAGGGGGAGAGGGCGACGTGGAGGCGATTTGTCTGTAGCCACCCCGTATGGGATTTGGGCGTCTGGCAATAGATAGATTCATAGACATAGCATTAACTGGGTACGATCAAGAGGAGAAGAAAATATATGGGTGATAAGTAACAATGAAATGATGTTGGTTGAGTAGACATGAATGTCAAAAGCGAGAGACATAGTGGAGAAAGAAGCAGACGGATTAGGTAATTGTCAGTCAACTGCACGAGGGTACTTCGAGGTAGATAATTAAGATTACAAAGTCTCAGTCTTCCCTTTGACTACATTACACAGCCGACAAGTTTACAGTCATGTCCTTGTTTTAAGCAACAGACTACACTGCGAGAAGAACCCAGGTAACTCTTTTGCGTGCAGAATGTGCATACAAGTGCGTCACCGCAAACCCAATAGTGGTAAATAAAGGGAACTGAGGATAAGATGGAAGGAGTATAAATGAGTGTGGATGTTGGGTAGAATGTGGAAGCGAAGGATAGGGGAAGGAAGGAGAATGTGAATGGACGGGGAAGATGAAGGGTTGGTATGGTTCCTGTTTTTTATTAGTTTTTTTTTTTTTTTGACTAATTCTATTGTTCCTTATCTTCCTTCCTGATTTCTTAGATACCTTTACTACTGATGTAGTGTTTTTTTGGGTTCTTATTGTTGGTGGTGTTGCTCTTGTTATTCTTCTTCCGCCAGCCTAATTTTACAGTTAACAGGGTGGAATGTTGGCTCAAGCTTCCCTGCTCCCTAAGTCCACCATCGTCATTTCAGGGGATAGGGAGGAAGATGAAGGCCGTATCATTAACCAGGCATTGGAGCTCCCGAGATAAAAATTTGTGTCACCACACGAAGGCGACGCTCTCAAGCACCTAGATGAAGGAAAAGGCGGTGACCTGTGAGAGGTTAGGGAGGAACGGGTGGAAGTAACGAGGATGTGATGATGAAACCACACACACACACACACACACACACACACACACACACACACACACACACACACACACATACAGACACCAGACAGACAGAGAATAAAGGTGGGAGAGAAATAAACATAAGAGACAGTGAAGGTGAGCGCCGAAGCTGACGGTGAGAGGTGAGGGAAAAGCGAGGAAGTGGAAAAAGGTGAGAGCAGGTGGAAGAAGAAGAGGGAAAGAAGAAAGTGAGTGATGGGTGGTGAAGTGCACAAAATAACTGTGTGCTTATTGAGGGTACAAAATATGCGTATAGTACAAAATACTGAAATATAAAAAAATGTTGGTGCAAGATAAGTGGATAGAGATGAATGAAGGTTAAAAATAATACAATAATATAATACAGTTGAAAATTACAATACACCAAAGTGGCTGAAAAGTGGTTAAAAAAAAATAACAGGCGTACATAATAACGTACTGGAAAAAGGTAAATAAAGATAGACAGGGTGATAAAGAAAGTCTAGAAGTGAAACAAAAATGGTAGATTGCTTGTGGAGAAGGGAGAAAGTATATGAGTTAATTATGGTATAAGTTATAGGAAGGTATTTTGGTATGGTTTATTCATGCAAAATCCAGGCACATTATATTGCAGCATAAAATACAGAAACGAAGAATGTCAGAGCATGTAAGAGATGATGTAGTTAAAGAAAGAGTACAAAGAGAAACCATTTATTGATAAGGACATATTCTTTAGTGCATGCTAAAATTAAAGGGTTTTACTCGGCCATATTAATTTTATTCTAGCTGCTGCCAGATCGTTCTTTTGGCGTAAGAACGTCTCTGACATTGATGAGGTTAATCAATGATGTACATAACACATCGGGTTGTAAAATTATTCCATAAACTGAATAAAATCTCTTCGAGGAAGTAGGAAAACAATGATATTTTGACTGAAGGAGTTAACCATTTTTCTTTTGCAAACTTACGTATACTATCTCCATTATCTTTCTGGGGGGAGGGGGAGGGACAGCACAAGCGAAGGGCCTCGGGTCTAGGCAACTCTTCCACAACACTGACGGTGAAGGCGACCAGCCTCACTCTTCATTCGGCAACTTCACGTGGGTAAAGGTCTGTAAACCCGTACAGACCACAGACCACTAGACCATAAGGAGACATTTAGTTTCATATTCACCAACCAACGTAGTAAATAGTTTCCTAGATCACAGCACTAATTTCGTTTATATTTCCATCCCCACCGCCGTTCCCCCACTTCCACAATATCATCCTAAATCAACCAAACCCCCCCTCGCTGAACATTGCGTGAGAGAGAGAGAGAGAGAGAGAGAGAGAGGGGGGGGGTTGGATGCAAGGAATGAAATGATGTAGATAACATGCGAGATGGGTGAAGAGAGAAAGGAAAGCGAAGAAGGGGAGAAAAGTAGGGAAGATAAGGGAAGGAAGAACTAAAAGAAAATGTGAATGAGTGATAGGGGAGAGTCAAAAGGTAATAGCGCAAATATAAAAAGGGTATACAACAAATGCACACACTTAAAGCAGTGAAAATATTCTGGGTGCAAAAGAACAGGACAAAGTCAACAGTGGTGAAAATAAGAATGTAAAAATGCTAGGGGTACAGAAGACGACACAACTTGCTGAGGTGCAACTAACAGAGATTCACATAATGGTAAAAATATCTGGGTCGAAAAAATAGTGATGCAAAGTAACAGCATGCAAGTAAATGGATAAATATAATAGGGATAAAAAGTAAAACAATGAGTAAGTAGAAATCTAAGAGGTGAAAGGTGAAGGATGTAGTGTTGGAAGGAAGACGGCTTATGTCAGTGCATATCGACTGCACAAGGATCAGTGAGGTAGACAATCAGTTATAAAAAGTCCCAGTATTCTTCTAGACTATTGAACGCGAGTCTCCGGTCAAACACTATTTCTGTTCTAGGTATGAGCAGCGTTTGCTAATGAACACCTTCCCCAAATTCTTGCCTGCATTGGGATCGAACCCAGGACTTTCTCTTTTGCGTCCAGTGTGTGCATACAGTCACATCACGGTCATCATTGACTGGAGGTAAATGAGGTAAAGTGTTCATGGGATGGAGGGTATACCAAGGAGTCAGGTTAAGGGATGGGGTATGAGTTAAAACGTTATGTGAGGAAGTGACTATGAGGAATGTTCGTTATTCTTGTTGCAGCTATTAGTGTTGTTGATGTTGTCGTTCCTAATGTTACTATTGCCATTGAAGTCATTGTTGTTGTTGTTACCCCAGGCTCATGTAGACATGAACTCCGTGGACTGCAGACTGAACTTCCCCTCCTCCTGCAGTCCACCATCCTCCTCCAAGGTATAGGGAAGCAGTTCAGGAACGTTTCTACAACCGACCAGCTGAACCGCCCGAACAGACTGATGCCACCACGTGAAGGCGTCCCGCTCAAGAACCTTAGATGAAGGATAAAAAGGTCACCTGTGTGTGTGTGTGTGTGTGTGTGTGTGTGTGTGTGTGTGTGTGTGTGTGTGTGTGTGTGTGTGAGAGAGAGAGAGAGAGAGAGAGAGAGAGAGAGAGAGAATAATGATGGGAGGAAAGAAAAACATGAGATGATGCTGATGAGCAATGACATACAAGACGAGACAGACGATAACAAGGAGGTAGAGAAAATTGAGGGAAATGAGGAAGATCAGGGAAGGAAAGTGAGTGAGAAGGTGAGGATGGTAAGGAGTATTAAATAATAGGGTACATACGAATGTAGTATAAAATGTAAGTGTAGTACGAATAAAGATAGTTTCAAAAATTATGGGTACAGGATAACTTTAAACATGTAAGTTATGCTGATGGCAAATATAGTAAAAATTATGTCCGTGCAAGATACAATCCAAATAAGTGTGGTTCAAAAAGTAGTATAAAAAAATACGAGTAAATAGCATTAAAAGGATGCACACAACAGAACAAAATATATGGGAAATAATTAATAATGAAACTGGGGTGGTTGAGTAGACATGAGTGTGAAAGGTGAGAGACGTAGTGTAGAATAAAGCAGACGGATCAAATGATGTCTGTCGACCTCACGTGGGTACTTGAGGTTGACATTTAAGATTAAAAAGCCCTAGTATTCCTTTTGACAACGTTAATCAGCCGACGAGGTTACAGTCATGTCCCTGTTTTAAGTAACAGACTACACTGGGAGAGGAACCCAGGACAACCCTTTTGCATGCACAGTGTGCGTACAACTACATCACGACAACCCCAAAAGAGGTAAATGAAGTGAACTGAGGATGAGAGAGGAGGAGTATAAATGAGTGTGGATGTGGAGTAGTATGTTGAAGGGAAGAGTAGGGGAAGGAAGGAGAATGTGAAAGGATGTGCAAGATGAAGGGTTGGTATTGTTATGATATTTTTGTGGCTACTTTTATTGTTGTTGTTTCTTATTTTCCTTCATGATTTCTTAGCTACCTTTCCTGCTGGTGTTGGTGTTGTTCTAGTTCTTATTGTTGGTGGTGTTGCTCTTATAATTCTTCTTCCGCCAGGCTAATTTCAGTTAACAAGGTGAAATGCTGGCTCAAGCTTCCCTGCTCCCTAAGTCCACCATCGACATGTAAGGGAATTGAGAGGAAGATGAAGGCCGTAATCTTAACCAAGTATTGGGGCTGCCCAAATAAATGTTTGTGTCACCACACGAAGGCAAAGTTCTCAAACACCTAGATGAGGGAAAAGGCAGTCAGCTATGAGAGGTCGGGAAGGAACGAGCGAGTGTAACGAGGAAGTAAGGATGCGACGAGAGAGAGAGAGAGAGAGAGAGAGAGAGAGAGAGAGAGAGAGAGAGAGAGAGAGACAGACAGACAGACAGACAGAGACAGAGACAGACAGACAGACAGACAGACGGACGGACAGACAGACAGAAAGACAGAGAATAGAGGTGGGAGGGATATAAACATAAGAGATACTGAAGATGAGCGCTGAAACTGACTGGAAGAGGAGAGGGAAAATAAAGGTAGTGGAGAAAAGTGAGAGAAGGTGGGGGAAGATGAGGGAAAGTAGAAATTGAGTGAGGGGTGGTGAAGTGTACATAATAACAGGGTGCTTATAAAAGGGTACAAAATACGGGTATAGTACAAATTACAACAGTAAAAAAAAATATGGATGAAAGATAACTGGATACAGATGAGTGATAGTGAAAAATAGTAGACAAAAAATTATGGTTGCAAATTTAAGTTCAACAAAATGTGGTTGACAAGTGCTACAAAATAACAGGAGTAAATAATAATGTTCTGAAAAGAGGTTAAGAGAGTTAGACCAGGTGATAAAGCAGTAAGTCGATGAGTGAAAGACTAAAATGGTAGACTGCTAGTGAAGACAGTATATATGAATATTATGGTAAATGATATAGGAAGGTATTTTGGTACAGAACAGTCATGCAAAATCCAGGCACATTACACTGCAGAATAAAATACAGGTAGGATTAATATCAGAGTATGTAATAGATTATATACTTAAAGAAAAAGAGAAAAGAGTACAAACGGTAACTATTTATTGATAAGGACATATTTTTTAGAACACGCTAAAACTAAAGGGTTTTACTCGGCTATGAAGCTATTAAAACTATCTCAATTTCATTCCATCAGCTGCCACAGGATTCTTTTGTCGTAAGAACATCTCTGACACTGAAGAGGATAATCAGTACCGTATCTAATACTTCCTGTTGTTACATTTTCCCCTAAAACTCAATATAATCTTTTAGACAGAGTAAGAATAAATGACATTTTTGACAGGAGAGGTCAATCATTTTGCTGATGTAGACTTCAGTTTACCAACACCGTTATCTTCCCTAGGGGGGGGGGGGTACAAGTGTCTGGCCTCGGGTCTGGGCAACTCTTTCACAACATTGACGGTGAAGGTGACCAGCCTCACTCGTCACTAGGCAGCTTCGTTATGTATTTACCAACCAACGTAGTAAATAGTTTCCTGGGTGACAGCAATAATTTCTTCCCCACCTCCATCCCCACCGTCATTCCCCAACATCGACATAATCATCCAAATTCAACTAAACATCTCGTGAGAGAGAGAGAGAGAGAGAGAGAGAGAGAGAGAGAGACAGACAGACAGACAGACAGACAGATAGACAGACAGACAGACAGACAGACAGACAGAGACAGACATACATACAGACAGACAGACAGACAGACAGACAGAGACAGAGAGACTGAGACGGAGACAGAGAGAGACAGAGACAGAGACAGAGAGTGAGACAGACAGAAAGAGACAGGGACAGACAGACGGAAAGACAGATAGACAGACAGACAGAGACAGAGAGAGAGCGAGCGAGCGAGCGAGCGAGAGAGAGAGAGAGAGAGAGAGAGAGAGACGGGGGGGGGATAATGGGTGGAAGGAAGAAAGAAACGGAGATAAAGGTGCGAGATAGGTGATAAGAGAAAACAATACGAGGAAGATGAGAAGAGTACGGAAGGTGGGGAATGTAAGAGAGGGAAGAGGTGAGGAAGAATGTGAGTGACTGATACTGAATTCAGAAAATAATAACGCAAATATAGCAATGGTATAAAATTATTGCACACAGTTAAAATCAGTGTAAACATTATGAGTGCAAAACAACACGACAAAGTGGTGAAAATAATAGTGTAAATATACTAGACGTAGAGAAAACAACACAAACTGCTAATGTACAACTAACAGCAGTTCAGATAAGTGGTAAAAATATTAAGGTACAAATAATAATAATGCAAAGTAACGGGGCAAAAATAATTGTATATTATCAATGGGGTACGAAATTATAAAAAGGGAAAAAAATGAACAATTAGAAATCTGAGAAGTGTAAGATCAAAGATATAGCGTAAGAAGAAACGGCTGATGTTAATGCCTGTCTTCCACACAAGGGTCGGGTTATACAATGTCCTAGTATTCCTCTAGACTATTTGACGCAATTGGCGAGTTTCCTGTCAAAGTCCCTGTTTATGTTCAAGGTATGAGCGGGGTTTGATAACAAAGACCTTGCCCAAATTCTTCCCTGCATTCGAATCGAACCCAGGACTTCTCTTTTGCGTGCAGTGTGTGCATACAGTCACATCACGGTCATCATTGACTGGAGGTAAATAAGGTAAAGTGTTCATGGGATGGAGGGCACACAAAGGAGTGAGGTTAAGGGATGGGGTCTGAGTTAAAACGTTATGTGAGGAAGTGACTATGAGGAATGTTCGTTATTCTTGCTGCTGTTGGTATTGTTGTTCGTGTTGCCGTTGCTCTTCTTGCTATTGTCGTTGTTGTTATTGTTCTTGTTGTTACCCCAGGCTCATCTAGACGTGAACTCCGTGGACTGCAGGCTCAAGTTCCCCTCCTCCTGCAGTCCACCATCCTCCTTTCAGGGATGGGGAAGCAGTTCACGGACGTTTGTACAACCGACCAGTTGAATCGCCCAAACACAATGATGCCATCACATGAAGGCGTCCCGCTCAAGATTTTTATTAATATGAAGGATAAAAAGGTCACCTGTGTGAGTGCGTGCGTGCATGCGTGTGTGTGTGTGTGTGTGTGTGTGTGTGTGTGTGTGTGTGTGTGTGTGTGTGTGTGTGTGAATAATGATGAGAGGAAAGGAAAACATGAGATGGTGATAAGCAGTGTGATAAAGGGTGAGACTGAGAAAAACAAGGATGTTGAGAAAATTGAGGGCAATGAGGAAAATGATGGAAGGAATGTGTGATGAAAGTGAGTGACGATAGTGAGAGTATTAAATAATACGGTACATGCCAATGGAGTGCAAACTGTAAGTGTAGTACAAATAAAAGCAGTTTTAAAAATTATGAGTACAAGATAACTTTAACCTGGTAAATTATGTTGAAAGCTAATATTGTTAAAGTTATAAGGGTGCAAGAAACTATCCAAATAAGTGTGGTTCAAAAATTGGTACAAAATGATACGATTACATAGCATTATTGGGGTACGAACAACAGGAGAACAGAATATAGGTGTAATAAAAAAATAATGAAATAGGGGTGGTTGAGAAGACCAGAGTGTGAAAGGTGAGTGACGTAGTGGAGAAAAAAGCAGAAGGATTAGGTGATTGTCGACTGCACGATCGTACTTGAGGTGGACATTTAAGATTAAAAAGTCCCAGTCTTCCCTTTGACTACGTTACACAGCCGACGAGGGCAAAGTCATGTCCATGCTTTAAGTAACATACCGATACTACATTGGAAAAAGAACCCAGGACATCTCTTGTGTGTCGAGTGTACATATAACTACATCACCGCCATCCCAATAGAGGTAAATGAAGTGAACTGAGGATGAGAGGGGAGGAGTATAAATGAGTCTGGATGTGGGGTAGAATAGGGAAGGGAAGGGTAAGGGAAGGGAGGAGAATGTGAATGGACGAGGAAATTAGGGTATTCTTTCAATTTTTTTTGTCTTACTATTTTTTTTTTTTGTAGTTACTTCAATTGCTCTAGTTTCTTATTTTCCTTCTTGATTTCGTTCATACTTTCTGTAAGGGTACTGGTGTTTTTATACTTCTTCTTGTTGATGGTGTTGCTCTTGTTATTCTTCCGCCAGGCAAACTTCACAGTTAACAGGGTGGACTGCTGGCTCAAGAGTCCCTGCTCCCTAAATCCACCGTCGTCATTTCAGGGAATAGGGAGGAAGATGAAGAACGTAATCTTAACCAAGTATTAGAGCTGCCCCGATAAATATTTGTGTCACCACACGAAGGCGACGCTCTCAAGCACCTAGATGAGGGATAAGGAAATTGAGGAATCTGTGGGATGTAAAGAGGAAATGAGGATACGACGAGAGAGAGAGAGAGAGAGAGAGAGAGAGAGAGAGAGAGAGAGACAGACAGACAGACAGACAGACAGACAGACAGACAGACAGACAGACGGACAGGCGGACAGAAAAACAGACAGACAGACAGACAGACAGAGAGGAGGGGAATAATGGTTGAAGTAACGAAAGAAATGATGGAGATAAGGGATGAGATGTGTGAAGTGAGAAAGGAATGCGAGGAAGATGAGAAAAGAAAAGAAGGTGGGGAAGATAAGGGAGGGAAGAGCTGAGTGAAAATGTTAGTGAGTGATATTGAAAACTCAAATAATAATAGCACAAACATAGCACAGGTATAAAATTAATGACACAGATAAACACAAAAAAGGTGAGCAAATAAAAATCTGAAAGGTGAAACGCTACGGATGTAGTGTAAGAAAGACGAACGCTTATGTTACTGCCTACCATCTTCACAAAGGTGAGGTTATAAAAAGTCCCAGTATTCCTCTAAACTACAAGACGCAAATGGAGAGATTCCAGTCCAAGTCCCTGTTTCTGTTCTACTGTAGGAATGACCAAGATTTGATTAAAAAGACCTTGCTATGCATACAGTCACATCACGGTCATCTTTGACTGGAGGTAAATGAGGTAAAGTGTTCATGGGATGGAGGGTATACAAAAGGGGTGAGGTTAAGGGATGGGGTATGAGTTAAAAAGTTATCTGAGGAAATGACTATGAGGAATGTTCGTTATTCTTGTTGCTGTTGTTATTGTTGTTGATGTATTGTTGTTGTTACTACTGTCCTTGTTGTCATTGTTGTTGTTACCCAAGACTCATCGAGATGTGAACTCCGTGTTCTGCAGAATGAAGTTCCCCTCCTCCTGCAGTCCACCAGCCTTCTCTCAGGGATGGGGAAGCAGTTCAGGGCCGTTTCTACAACCGACCAGCTGAACCGCCCAAACACAATGATGCCACCACGTGAAGGCGTCCCGCTCAAGAACCTTCGATGAAGGATAAAAAGGTCACCTGTGTGTGTGTGTGTGTGTGTGTGTGTGTGTGTGTGTGTGTGTGTGTGTGTGAGAGAGAGAAAGAGAGAGAGAGAGAGAGAGAGAGAGACAGAGAGAGAGACAGAGAGAGAGAGGGAGACAGAGAGAGAGACAGAGAGAGAGACAGAGAGAGAGATAATGGAGATAAGCAATGAGACAGAATGTAAGACTGACACAAAAACAAAGAAGCAGAGGAAATTATGGGAAATGAGGAAGATGAGGGATGGCATGTGAGAGGGAAGGTAAGTGACGATGGTGACAAGTACTAAATAGTAGGGTACATACAAAAAGGTTACAAAATGTAAGTATAGTACGAATGAAGCATGTTTTAAAAATTATGAGTATAACTTTAAACAAGCAAGTAATGTTGAGAGCTAACAGAGTAAAACTTGTATGGGTGCAAGTTGCGAAAAAAATAATTGTGGTTCAAAAAGCGGTACAAAATACTACGAGTACATAGCATTAAATCAGAAGGATGGAAGTTGTGGAAGCAATGAAGAAAGTCAAAATGGGGAAAGCCCCAGGAACTGATGGAGTGTGAGGTGACATGCTGAAGCATGGGAGAGAGATGGTAGTAGAATGGATGTGGAAGATGTGCAGATTGGCCTGGAAGGATGGTAGAGTCCCGGAGGATTGGAAGTTATATATATATATTCCCTTGTACGAAGGGAATGGGGAAAAAAAAATTGTGTAGTGTTCAGGGGCATTTGTCTTCTTAGTGTAATAGGAAAAGTATATGGTAGGATACTTCTTGACAGAGTTAGGTAAATAACAGAGGAATTAGTTGGAGAAGAACAGGGAGGCTTTAGGAAGGGAAGAGGTTGTGTAGATCAGATATTCATTGTCAGATCTTTAGTGAAAAAGTATCTACAGTAGAGAAAGGAAAAAAGTTCCATGCAGCCTTCATGGATTTGGAGAAAGCATACAACAAGGTGGATAGACAAGGATTGTGGAAAGTATTAAGAATATATGGATTAGATGGGAAGTTGTTGAATGCTGTGAAGTATGACGGTGTTAAGGCTGCAGTGCATGTGGAGAGTGAACTGAGTGAATTTTTCTGTTTGAAGGTTTGTTTGAAACAGGGATGAGTCATGTCTCCATGGTTGTTCAATCTGTACATGGATGGGGCTATAAAAGAGATACAAGATAGGGCAGTGGATGTTGGAGTGGCCCTAGTGAGAGAGACCAGTGTTTGGAAACTCCCTGTACTGTTGTTTACAGATGATACTGTGTTGTTAAGTGAAGACGAAGGGGAGCTGCAAGGTTTGGTGGATGAGTTTGGGACACTGTGTAAGAAACTGAATCTAAAGGTGAACGTGGGGAAAAATAAAGTTATGGTCTTCGAGAGAAGTGAAGTCAATGACTGAACAGTGAAGATGGACGATGAGGAAATAGGAAATGTGAGTACGTTTAAGTACTTGGGCGTGTGATAAGTAAGGATGGAAGTTTGAAGGGTGAAGTGATTGAAAGGGTACAGCGGTACAGCAAGGAAGAAAGGTTGCTGGTTCCTTGAAAGCAGTGGTAAGAAACAGGGAAGTGAGCATGGAAGTGAAAAAGTTACTACATGACGGTATTGTGATACCAACTATAACGTATGGAAGTGAAGCTTGGACTTTGTTAGAGGGACACAACTCAAGAGTGAGAGCAGTGGGAATGAGTAATTTGAGAGGAGCATGTGGAGTCACGTGGAGAGACAGAGTGACCAATGAGGATGTAAAGGAGCGTTGTGGTGTGGATGTGGATGTGATAGGAAGAGTTAGGAGAAACACAATGAGGTGGTTTGGCCATGTGGAGAGGATGGAGAGTGAGAGACTGACGAGGAGAGTGTATGTGATTGAGGTGGAGGGGGAGAGAGGGAGGGGGAGGCCGAGGATGAGATGGAGGGATGGAGTGGAGAGGTATATGAGAGAGGAGGATGTGAGTTGGGAGCAGGGCAGTGAAATGGAGGGGGATATGGCGACGTGGTGGCGATTTGTCTGTGGCCACCCCGTATGGGATTAGGGCGTCTGGCAATAGATAGATTCATAGACATAGCATTAACTGGGTACGATCAAGAGAAGAAGAAATTATATGAGTGATAAATAACAATGAAATGATGTTGGTTGAGTAGACATGAATGTCAAAAGCGAGAGACGTAGTGGAGAAAGAAGCAGACGGATTAGGTAATTGTCAACTGCACGAGGGTACTTCGAGGTGGATAATTAAGATTACAAAGTCTCAGTCTTCCCTTTGACTACATTACACAGCCGACAAGTTTACAGTCATGTCCTTGTTTTAAGCAACAGACTAAACTGCGAGAAGAACCCAGGTAACTCTTTTGCGTGCAGAATGTGCATACAAGTGCGTCACCGCAAACCCAATAGTGGTAAATGAAGTGAACTGAGGATAAGATGGAAGGATTATAAATGAGTGTGGATGTGGGGTAGAATGTGGAAGCGAAGGGTAAGGGAAGGAAGGAGAATGAAAAAGGACGGAGAAGATGAATGATTGGTATTGTTCCTGTTTTTGTGTTTTTACTATTGTTAATTTTTGTATGCACTTTTATTGTTGTTGTTTCTTTTTTTTTTTCATGATTTCGTTGCAACCTTAACTGCCGGTGTTGGCGTCTTATACTTTTTACTATTGATGGTGTTGCTCTTGTTACTCTTGTTCCGCCAGGCTAATTTCACAGTTAACAAAGTGGACTACTGTCGCAAGCTTCCCTGCTCCCTGTCCACCATCGTCATTTCAGGGGATAGGAAGGAAGATGAAGGATGTATCTTTAAACAAGCACTGAAGCTGCCCAGATAAATATTTGTGTCACCACACGAAGGCGAAGCTCTAAACCACCTAGATGTGGGATAAGGCGGTGAGCTGTGAGAAGCAAGGGAGGAACGTGTGAGAAGGAACAAGGAAGCGAGGATGTGACGAGAGAGAGAGAGAGAGAGAGAGAGAGAGAGAGAGAGAGAGAGAGAGAGAGAGAGAGAGAGAGAGAGAGAGAGAGAGAGAGAGAGAGAGAGAGAGAGAGAGAGAGAGAGAAATGATGGGAGAAAAGGAAAACATGATATGATGGTGGTGAGCAATGAGACAGGTGTGACTGGCGAAAACCGGGACGTAGAGAAAACTGAGGGAAATAAGGAAGATGAAGGAAGGAAGGTGAATGAGGAGTACATACAAATGGGTTACACAATGTTTGTGTACGACGAATAAAAGCAGTTTGAAAAATAATGGGTACAAGATAACTTTAAACAGGTAAGGTATGTTGAAAGCTAATATAGTACAAATTATGTGTGTCCAAGACACGATACAAATAAGTGTGGTTCAAAAAGTGGTACAAAATAATTGGAGTACATAGCATTAACAGCATACAAACGACAGAACAAAATATATGGGTAATAAGTATTTATAATATGGAGGTGGTTGAGAAGACCAGAGTGTGAAAGGTGAGACACGTAGTGGAGAAAAAAAGCAGACGGATTAGGTGATTGTCGACTGCACGATGGTACTTGAGGTGGACATTTAAGATTATAAAGTCCCAGTCTTCCCTTTGACTACGTTACACAGCCGACGAGGGCACAGTCATGTCCATGTTTTAAATAACACACTACATTCGGAAAAGAACCAAGGACAACTCTTTCGCGTGTATAGTGTGCATATAACTACATAACC
The DNA here is from genome assembly GCF_032717465.1 of Coenobita brevimanus. NCBI lineage: Eukaryota > Metazoa > Arthropoda > Malacostraca > Decapoda > Coenobitidae > Coenobita > Coenobita brevimanus. The sequence continues at coordinate 22,489,395 of NC_137065.1, read as the reverse complement.
GCAACCTCAATAGTGGTAAAAGAGGTGAACTGAGGGTGAGAGGGGAGGAGTATAAATGAGTCTGGATGTGGGGTAGAATGTGGAAGCGAAGGATAAGGGAAGGAAGGAGAATGTGAATGGACGGGGAAGATGAAGGGTTGGTATGGTTCCTGTTTTTTATTGTTTTTTTTTTTTTTACTAATTTTATTGTTCCTTATTTTCCTTCCTGATTTCTTCGATACCTTTACTACTGATGTAGTGTTTTTTGGGTTCTTATTGTTGGTGGTGTTGCTCTTTGTTATTCTTCTTCCGCCAGCCTAATTTTACAATTAACAGGGTGGAATGTTGGCTTAAGCTTCCCTACTCCCTAAGTCCACCATGGTCATTTCAGGGGATAGGGAGGAAAATGAAGGACATATCATTAACCAGGCATTGGAGCTGCCCAGATAAATATTTGTGTCACCACACGAAGGCGACGCTCTCAAGCACCTAGATGAGGGAAAAGGCGGTGACCTCTGAGAGGTAAGAGAGGAACGGGTGTGAAGTAACGAGGATGTGAGGATGAAAAGACACACACACACACACACACACACACACACACACACACACACACACACACACACACACACACACACACACACACACACACACAAACACACACACACACACACACACACACACACACACACACACACACACACACACACACACCAGACAGACACAGAATAAAGGTGGGAGAGAAATAAACATAAGAGACAGTGAAGGTGAGCGCCGAAGCTGACGGTGAGAGGTGAGGGAAAAGCGAGGAAGTGGAAAAAGATGAGAGCAGGTGGAAGAAGAAGAGGGAAAGAAGAGAGTGAGTGATGGATGGTGAAGTGCACAAAATAACTGTGTGCTTATTGAGGGTACAAAATATGCGTATAGTACAAAATACTGAAATATAAAAAAATGTGGATGCAAGATAAGTGGATAGAGATGAATGAAGGTTAAAAATAATACAATAATATAATACAGTTGCAAATTACAATACACCAAAGTGGCTGAAAAGTGGTTAAAAAAAAAATAACAAGCGTACATAATAACTTTCTGGAGAAAGGTAAATAGAGATAGACAGGGTGATAAAGAAAGTCTAGAAGTGAAAGATAAAAATGGTAGATTGCTTGTGGAGAAGGGAGAAAGTATGTGAGTCAATTATGGTATAAGATATAGGAAGGTATACTGGTACGGTATATTCATGCAAAATCCAGGCACATTATATTGCAGCATAAAATACAGAAATAAAGAATGTCATACCGAGTAAGAGATGATGTAGTTAAAGAATGAGTATAAATAAAAACCATTTATTGATAAGGACATATTCTTTAGTGCACGCTAAAGCTAAAGGGTTTTACTCGGCCATATTAAATTTATTCTAGCTGCTGCCAGATCATTCTTTTGGCGTAAGAACGTCTCTGACATTGAAGAGGTTAATCAATGATGTATATAACACATTGGGTTGTAAAATTTTTCCATAAACTGAATAAAATCTCTTGGAGGAAGTAGGAAAAAATTGATATTTTGATTAAAGGGGTTAACCAATTTTTCTTTTGCAAACTTACGTATACTATCTCCATTATCTTTCTGGTGGGAGGGGGAGGAACAGTACAAGTGTAGGTTCTCGGTCTAGGCAACTCTTCCACAACATTGACGGTGAAGGCGACCAGTCTCACTCTTCATTAGGCAACTACACGTGGACAATAAAGGTCTGTAAATCCATACAGACCACAGACCACTAGACCATAAGGAGACATTTAGTTATATATTCACCAACCAACGTAGTAAATAGTTTCCTAGGTCACAGCACTACTTTCGTTTATATTTCCATCCCCACCGCCGATCCCCCACTTCCACAATATCATCCTAAATTAACCAAACCCCCCTCGCTGAACATTGCGTGAGAGAGAGAGAGAGAGAGAGAGAGAGAGAGAGAGAGGGAGAGAGAGAGAGAGAGGGGGGGGGTTGGATGCAAGGAATGAAATGATGTAGATAACATACGAGATGGGTGAAGAGAGAAAGGAAAGCGAAGAAGGGGAGAAAAGTAGGGAAGATAAGGGAAGGAAGAACTAAAAGAAAATGTGAATGAGTGATAGGGGAGAGTCAAAAGGTAACAGCTCAAATATAAAAAGAGTATACAACAAATGCATACACTTAAAACAGTGAAAATATTCTGGGTGCAAAAGAACAGGACAAAGTCAACAGTGGTGAAAATAAGAGTGTAAAAATGCTAGGGGTACAGAAGACGACACAACTTGCTGAGGTGCAACTAACAGAGATTCACATAATGGTAAAAATATCTGGGTCGAAAAAATAGTGATGCAAAGTAACAGCATGCAAGTAAATGGATAAATATAATAGGGATAAAAAGTAAAACATTGAGTAAGTAGACATCTAAGAGGTGAAAGGTGAATGATGTTGTGTTGGAAGGAAGACGGCTTATGTCAGTGCATGTCGACTGCACAAGGATCAGTGAGGTAGAAATTCAGTTATAAAAAGTCCCAGTATTCTTCTAGACTATTAAACGCGAGTCTCCGGTCAAACACTATTTCTGTTCTAGGTATGAGCAGCGTTTGCTAATGAACACCTTCCCCAAATTCTTGCCTGCATTGGGATCGAACCCAGGACTTTCTCTTTTGCGTACAGTGTGTGCATACAGTCACATCACGGTCATCATTGACTGGAGGTAAATGACGTAAAGTGTTCATGGGATGGAGGGTATACAAAGGAGTCAGGTTTAGGGATGGGGTATGAGTTAAAACGTTATGTGAGGAAGTGACTATGAGGAATGTTCGTTATTCTAGTTGCAGCTATTAGTGTTGTTGATGTTGTCGTTCCTAATGTTACTATTGCCATTGAAGTCATTGTTGTTGTTGTTACCCCAGGCTCATGTAGACATGAACTCCGTGGACTGCAGACTGAAGTTCCCCTCCTCCTGCAGTCCACCATCCTCCTCCAAGGTATAGGGAAGCAGTTCGGGGACGTTTCTACAACCGATCAGCTGAACCGCCCGAACAGACTGATGCCACCACGTGAAGGCGTCCCGCTCAAGAACCTTAGATGAAGGATAAAAAGGTCACCTGTGTGTGTGTGTGTGTGTGTGTGTGTGTGTGTGTGTGTGTGTGTGTGTGAGAGAGAGAGAGAGAGAGAGAGAGAGAGAGAGAGAGAATAATGATAGGAGGAAAGAAAAACATGAGATGATGCTGATGAGCAATGACATACAAGACGAGACAGACGATAACAAGGAGGTAGAGAAAACTGAGGGAAATGAGGAAGATCAGGGAAGGAAAGTGAGTGGGAAGGTGAGGATGGTAAGGAGTATTAAATAATAGGGTACATACGAATGTAGTATAAAATGTAAGTGTAGTACGAATAAAGACAGTTTCAAAAATTATGGGTACAGGATAACTTTAAACATGTAAGTTATGCTGATGGCAAATATAGTAAAAATTATATGCGTGCAAGATACAATCCAAATAAGTGTGGTTCAAAAAGTAGTATAAAAAAAATACGAGTAAATAGCATTAAAAGGATGCACACAACAGAACAAAATATATGGGAAATAATTAATAATGAAACTGGGATGGTTGAGTAGACATGAGTGTGAAAGGTGAGAGACTTAGTGTAGAATAAAGCAGGCGGATCAAATGATGTCTGTCGACCTGACGTGGGTACTTGAGGTTGACATTTAAGATTAAAAAGTCCTAGTATTCCTTTTGACAACGTTAATCAGCCGACGAGGTTACAGTCATGTCCCTGTTTTAAGTAACAGACTACACTGGGAGAGGAACCCAGGACAACCCTTTTGCATGCACAGTGTGCGTACAACTACATCACAACCCCAAAAGAGGTAAATGAAGTGAACTGAGGATGAGAGAGGAGGAGTATAAATGAGTGTGGATGTGGAGTAGAATGTTGAAGGGAAGAGTAGGGGAAGGAAGGAGAATGTGAAAGGATGTGCAAGATGAAGGGTTGGTATTGTTATGATATTTTTATGGCTACTTTTATTGTTGTTGTTTTTTATTTTCCTTCATGATTTCTTAGCTACCTTTCCTGCTGGTGTTGGTGTTGTTCTAGTTCTTATTGTTGGTGGTGTTGCTCTTGTTATTCTTCTTCCGCCTGGCTAATTTCACAGTTAACAAGGTGAAATGCTGGCTCAAACTTCCCTGCTCCCTAAGTCCACCATCGACATCTAAGGGAATTGAGAGGAATATGAAGGCTGTAATCTTAACCAAGTACTGGGGCTGCCCAAATAAATGTTTGTGTCACCACACGAAGGCAAAGTTCTCAAACACCTAGATGAGGGAAAAGGTGGTGAGCTATAAGAGGTCGGAAAGGAACGAGCGGGATGTAATGAGGAAGTAAGGATGCGACACGAGAGAGAGAGAGAGAGAGAGAGAGAGAGAGAGAGAGAGAGAGAGAGAGACAGACAGACAGACAGACAGACAGAGACAGAGACAGACAGACAGACAGACAGACGGACGGACAGACAGACAGAAAGACAGGGAATAGAGGTGGGAGGGATATAAACATAAGAGATACTGAAGATGAGCGCTGAAACTGACTGGAAGAGGAGAGGGAAAATAAAGGTAGTGGAGAAAAGTGAGAGAAGGTGGGGGAAGATGAGGGAAAGTAGAAATTGAGTGAGGGATGGTGAAGTATACATAATAACAGGGTGCTTATAAAAGGGTGCAAAATACGGGTATAGTACAAATTACAGCAGTAAAAAAAAATATGGATGAAAGATAACTGAATACAGATGAGTGATGGTGAAAAATAGTAGACAAAAAATTATGGTTGCAAATTTAAGTTCAACAAAATGTGGTTGACAAGTGCTACAAAATAACAGGAGTAAATAATAATGTTCTGGAAAGAGGTTAAGAGAGTTAGACCAGGTGATAAAGCAGTAAGTCGGGGAGTGAAAGACTAAAATGGTAGACTGCTAGTGAAGACAGTATATATGAATATTATGGTAAATGATATAGGAAGGTATTTTGGTACAGAACAGTCATGCAAAATCCAGGCACATTACACTTCAGAATAAAATACAGGAAGGATTAATATCAGAGTATGTAATAGATTATGTACTTAAAGAAAAAGAGTAAAGAGTACAAACGGTAACTATTTATTGATAAGGACCTATTTTTTTGAACACGCTAAAACTAAAGGGTTTTACTCGGCAATGAAGCGATTAAAACCATTTCAATTTCATTCCAGCAGCTGCCACAGGATTCTTTTGTCGTAAGAACATCTCTGACACTGAAGAGGATAATCAGTGCCGTATCTAATGCTTCCTGTTGTTACATTTTACCCTAAACCTCAATATAATCTTTTAGACAGAATAAGAATAAATGACATTTTTGACAGGAGAGGTCAACCATTTTGCTGATGCAGACTTCAGTTTACCACACCGTTATCTTCCCTGGGGGGGGGGTACAAGTGTCTGGTCTCGGGTCTGGGCAACTCTTTCACAACATTGACGGTGAAGGTGACCAGCCTCACTCGTCACTAGGCAGCTTCATGTAAGCAGTAAACCCTAACCACTCTTTGGATGTAAACCCATTCAGACCACAAACCACTAGACCACAAGGCGACATTGGGTTATATATTTACCAACCAACGTAGTAAATAGTTTCCTGGGTGACAGCAATAATTTCTTCCCCACCTCCATCCCCACCGTCATTCCCCAACATCGACATAATCATCCAAATTCAACTAAACATCTCGTGAGAGAGAGAGAGAGAGAGAGAGAGAGAGAGAGAGAGAGAGAGAGACAGAGACAGACAGACAGAGACAGACATAGAGACAGACAAACAGAGACAGAGAGACTGAGACGGAGACAGAGAGAGACAGAGACAGAGACAGAGAGTGAGACAGAGACAGAAAGAGACAGGGACAGACAGACGGAAAGACAGATAGACAGACTGTCACAGACAGAGAGCGAGCGAGAGAGCGAGAGAGAGAGAGAGAGAGAGAGAGAGAGAGAGAGAGAGAGAGAGAGAGAGAGAGAGAGACGGGGGGGGGGATAATGGGTGGAAATAAGAAAGAAACAGAGATAAAGGTGCAAGATAGGTGATAAGAGATAACAATGCGAGGAAGATGAGAAAAGTACGGAAGGTGGTGAAGGTAAGAGAGGGAAGAGGTGAGGAAGAATGTGAGTGACTGATACTGAATTCAGAAAATAATAACGCAAATATAGCAATGGTATAAAGTTATTGCGCACAGTTAAAATCAGTGTAAACATTATGGGTGCAAAACAACACGACAAAGTGGTGAAAATAATAGTGTAAACATACTAGACGTAGAGAAAACAACACAAACTGCTAATGTACAACTAACAGCAGTTCAGATAAGTGGTAAAAATATTAAGGTACAAATAATAGTAATGCAAAGTAACGGGGCAAAAATAATTGTATATTATCAATGGGGTACGAAATTATAAAAAGGGAAAAAAATGAACAATTAGAAATCTGAGAGGTGTAAGATCAAAGATATAGCGTAAGATGAAACGGCTTATGTTAATGCCTGTCTTCCACACAAGGGTCGGGTTATACAATGTCCCAGTATTCCTCTAGACTATTTGACGCAACTGGCGAGTTTCCTGTCAAAGTCCCTGTTTATGTTCAAGGTATGAGCGGGGTTTGATAATGAAGACCTTGCCCAAATTCATCCCTGCATTCGAATCGAACCCAGGACTTCTCTTTTGCGTGCAGTGTGTGCATACAGTCACATCACGGTCATCATTGACTGGAGGTAAATGAGGTAAAGTGTTCATGGGATGGAGGGCACACAAAGGAGTGAGGTTAAGGGATGGGGTCTGAGATAAAACGTTATGTGAGGAAGTGAGTATGAGGAATGTTCGTTATTCTTGCTGCTGTTGGTATTATTGTTCATGTTGCCGTTGCTCTTCTTGCTATTGTCGTTGTTGTTATTGTTCTTGTTGTTACCCCAGGCTCATCTAGGCGTGAACTCCGTGGACTGCAGACTGAAGTTCCCCTCCTCCAGCAGTCCACCGTCCTTCTTTCAGGGATGGGGAAGCAGTTCACGGACGTTTGTACAACCGACCAGTTGAACCGCCTAAACACAATGATGCCACCACATCAAGGCGTCCCGCTCAAGATCTTTATTAATATGAAGGATAAAAAGGTCACCTGTGTGAGTGCATGCGTGCGTGCGTGTGTGTGTGTGTGTGTGTGTGTGTGTGTGTGTGTGTGTGTGAGAGAGAGAGAGAGAGAATAATGATGAGAGGAAAGGAAAACATGAGATGGTGATAAGCAGTGTGATAAAGGGTGAGACTGAGAAAAACAAGGATGTTGAGAAAATTGAGGGCAATGAGGAAAATGATGGAAGGAATGTGTGATGAAAGTGAGTGACGATAGTGAGAGTATTAAATAATACGGTACATACAAATGGAGTGCAAACTGTAAGTGTAGTAGAAATAAAAACAGTTTTAAAAATTATGAGTACAAGATAACTTTAACCTGGTAAATTATGTTGAAAGCTAATATTGTTAAAGTTATAAGGGTGCAAGAAACTATCCAAATAAGTGTGGTTCAAAAATTGGTACAAAATGATACGATTACATAGCATTATTGGGGTACGAACAAAAGGAGAACAAAATAAAGGTGTAATAAAAAATAATGAAATAGGGGTGGTTGAGAAGACCAGAGTGTGAAAGGTGAGTGACGTAGTGGAGAAAAAAGCAGACGGATTAGGTGATTGTCGACTGCACGATGGTACTTGAGGTGGACATTTAAGATTAAAAAGTCCCAGTCTTCCCTTTGACTACGTTACACAGCCGACGAGGGCAAAGTCATGTCCATGCTTTAAGTAACATACCTGTACTACATTGGAAAAAGAACCCAAGACATCTCTTGTGTGTAGAGTGTGCATATAACTACATCACCGCCATCCCAATAGAGGTAAATGAAGTGAACTGAGGATGAGAGGGGAGGAGTATAAATGAGTCTGGATGTGGGGTAGAATGTGGAAGCGAAGGGTAAGGGAAGGAAGGAGAGTGTGAATGGACGGGGAAATTATGGTATTGTTTCAATTTTTTTTGTCTTACTTTTTTTTTTTTTTGTAGTTACTTCAATTGTTCTAGTTTCTTATTTTCCTTCTTGATTTCGTTCATACTTTCTGTAAGGGTACTGGTGTTTTTATAGTTCTTATTGTTGGTGGTGTTGCTCTTGTTATTCTTCTTCCGCTAGGCAAACTTCACAGTTAACAGGGTGGACTGCTGGCTCAAGCGTCCCTGCTCCCTAAGTCCACCGTCGTCATTTCAGGGAATAGGGAGGAAGATGAAGAACGTAATCTTAACCAAGTATTAGAGCTGCCCAGATAAATATTTGTGTCACCACACGAAGGCGACGCTCTCAAGCACCTAGATGAGGGATAAGGAAATTGAGGAATCTGTGGGATGTAAAGAGGAAATAAGCATACGACGAGAGAGAGAGAGAGAGAGAGAGAGAGAGAGAGAGAGACAGACAGACAGACAGACAGAGAGGAGGGGAATAATGGTTGAAGTAACGAAAGAAATGATGGAGATAAGGGATGAGATGTGTGAAGTGAGAAAGGAATGCGAGGAAGATGAGAAAATAAAAGAAGGTGGGGAAGATAAGGGAGGGAAGAGCTGAGTGAAAATGTTAGTGAGTGATATTGAAAACTCAAATAATAATAGCACAAACATAGCACAGGTATAAAATTAATGACACAGATAAACACAAAAAAGGTGAGCAAATAAAAATCTGAAAGGTGAAACGCTACGGATGTAGTGTAAGACAGACGAACGCTTATGTTACTGCCTAGCATCTTCACAAAGGTGAGGTTATAAAAAGTCCCAGTATTCCTGTAAACTACAAGACGCAACTGGAGAGTTTCCAGTCCAAGTCCCTGTTTCTGTTCTACTGTAGGAATGACCAAGGTTTGATTAAAAAGACCTTGGTAGGCATACAGTCACATCACGGTCATCTTTGACTGGAGGTAAATGAGGTAAAGTGTTCATGGGATGGAGGGTATACAAAAGGGGTGAGGTTAAGGGATGGGGTATGAGTTAAAAAGTTATCTGAGGAAATGACTATGAGGAATGTTCGTTATTCTTGTTGCTGTTGTTATTGTTGTTGATGTATTGTTGTTGTTACTACTGTCCTTGTTGTCATTGTTGTTGTTACCCAAGACTCATCGAGATGTGAACTCCGTGTTCTGCAGACTGAAGTTCCCCTCCTCCTGCAGTCCACCAGCCTTCTCTCAAGGATGGGGAAGCATTTCAGGGCCGTTTCTACAACCGCCCAGCTGAACCGCCCAAACACAATGATGCCACCACGTGAAGGCGTCCCGCTCAAGAACCTTCGATGAAGGATAAAAAGGTCACCTGTGTGTGTGTGTGTGTGTGTGTGTGTGTGTGTGTGTGTGTGTGAGAGAGAGAGAGAGAGAGAGAGAGAGAGAGAGAGAAAGAGATGATGGAGGTAAGCAATGAGACAGAATGTAAGACTGACACAAAAACAAAGAAGCAGAGGAAATTATGGGAAATGAGGAAGATGAGGGATGGCATGTGAGAGGGAAGGTAAGTGACGATGGTGACAAGTCATACATAATAGACTACATACAAAAAGGGTACAAAATGTAAGTATAGTAAGAATGAAGCATGTTTTAAAAATTATGAGTATAACTTTAAACAAGCAAGTAATGTTGAGAGCTAACAGAGTAAAACTTGTATGGGTGCAAGTTGCGAAAAAAATAATTGTGGTTCAAAAAGCGGTACAAAATACTACGAGTACATAGCATTAAATCAGAAGGATGGAAGTTGTGGAAGCAATGAAGAAAGTCAAAATGGGGAAAGCTCCAGGAACTGATGGAGTGTGAGGTGACATGCTGAAGCACGGGAGAGAGTTAGTAGTAGAATGGATGTGGAAGATGTGCAGATTGGCCTGGAAGGATGGTGGAGTCCCGGAGGATTGGAAGTTAGATATAATTATTCCCTTGTACGAAGGGAATGGGAGAAAAAAAATTGTGTGGTGTTCAGGGGTATTTGTCTTCTTATTGTAATAGGAAAAGTATATGGTAGGATACTTATTGACAGAGTTAGGTAAATAACAGAGGAATTAGTTGGAGAAGAACAGGGAGGCTTTAGGAAGGGAAAAGGTTGTGTAGATCAGATATTCATTGTCAGATCTTTAGTGAAAAAGTATCTAGAGAAAGGAAAAAAGATCCATGCAGCCTTCATGGATTTGGAGAAAGCATACAACAAGGTGGATAGACAAGGATTGTGGAAAGTATTAAGAATATATGGAGTAGATGGGAAGTTGTTGAATGCTGTGAAGTATGACGGTGTTAAGACTGCAGTGCGTGTGGATAGTGAACTGAGTGAATTTTTCTGTTTGAAAGTTTGGTTGAAACTGGGATGAGTCATGTCTCCATGGTTGTTCAATCTGTACATGGATGGGGTTATAAAAGAGATACAAGATAGGGCAGTGGATGTTGGAGTGGCCCTAGTGAGAGAGACCAGTGTTTGGAAACTCCCTGTACTGTTGTTTACAGATGATACTGTGTTCTTAAGTGAAGACGAAGGGGAGCTGCAAGGTTTGGTGGATGAGTTTGGGACACTGTGTAAGAAACTGAATCTAAAGGTGAACGTGGGGAAAAATAAAGTTATGGTCTTCGAGAGAAGTGAAGTCAATGTCTGTACAGTGAAGATGGATGATGAGGAAATAGGAAATGTGAGTACGTTTAAGTTCTTGGGCGTGTGATGAGTAAGGATGGAAGTTTGAAGGGTGAAGTGATTGAAAGGGTACAGCAAGGAAGAAAGGTTGCTGGTTCCTTGAAAGCAGTGGTAAGAAACAGGGAAGTGAACATGGAAGTGAAAAAGTTACTACATGACGGTATTGTGATACCAACTATAACGTATGGAAGTGAAGCTTGGACTTTGTTAGAGGGACACAACTCAAGAATGAGAGCAGTGGGAATGAGATATTTGAGAGGAGCATGTGGAGTCACATGGAGAGATAGAGTGACAAATGAGGATGTAAAGGAGCGTTGTGGTGTGGATGTGGATGTGATAGGAAGAGTTAGGAGAAATACAATGAGGTGGTTTGGCCATGTGGAGAGGATGGAGAGTGAGAGACTGACGAGGAGAGTGTATGTGATTGAGGCGGAGGGGGAGGGAGGGAGGGGGAGGCCGAGGATGAGATGGAGGGATGAAGTGGAGAGGTATATGAGAGAGGAGGATGTGAGTTGGGAGCAGGGCGTTGAAATGGAGGGGGATATGGCGACGTGGTGGCGATTTGTCTGTGGCCACCCCGTATGGGATTAGGGCGTCTGGCAATAGATAGATTCATAGACATAGCATTAACTGGGTACGATCACGAGAAGAAGAAATTATATGAGTGATAAATAACAATGAAATGATGTTGGTTGAGTAGACATGAATGTCAAAAGCGAGAGACGCAGTGGAGAAAGAAGCAGACGGATTTGGTAATTGTCTGTCAACTGCACGAGGGTACTTCGAGGTGGATAATTAAGATTACAAAGTCTCAGTCTTCCCTTTGACTACATTACACAGCCGACAAGTTTACAGTCATGTCCTTGTTTTAAGCAACAGAAGTGAACGAGGATGAGAGGGGAGGAGTATAAATGAGTCTGGATGTGGGGTAGAATGTGGAAGCGAAGGGTAAGGGAAGGAAGGAGAATGTGAATGGACGGGGAAATTATGGTATTGTTTCAATTTTTTTTTGTCTTACTATTTTTTTTTTTCTTGTAGTTACTTCAATTGTTCTAGTTTCTTATTTTCCTTCTTGATTTCGTTCATACTTTCTGTAAGGGTACTGGTGTTTTTATAGTTCTTATTGTTGGTGGTGTTGCTCTTGTTATTCTTCTTCCGCAAGGCAAATTTCACAGTTAACAGGGTGGAATGCTGGCTGAAGCTTCCCTGCTCCCTAAGTCCACCGTCGTCATTTCAGGGAATAGGGAGGAAGATGAAGAACGTAATCTTAACCAAGTATTAGAGCTGCCCAGATAAATATTTGTGTCACCACACGAAGGCGACGCTCTCAAGTTCCTAGATGAGGGATAAGGAAAATGAGGAATCTGTGGGATGTAAAGAGGAAATAAGGATACGAACGAGAGAGAGAGAGAGAGAGAGAGAGAGAGAGACAGAGACAGACAGACAGACAGACAGACACACAGACAGACGGACAGAAAGACAGACAGACAGACAGACGGACAGAAAGACAGACAGACAGACAGACAGAGAGGAGGGTAATAATGGTTGAAGTAACGAAAGAAATGATGGAGATAAGGGAGGAGATGTGTGAAGTGAGAAAGGAATGCGAGGAAGATGAGAAAGGAAAAGAAGGTGGGGAAGATAAGGGAGGGAAGAGCTGAGTGAAAATGGTAGTGAGTGATATTGAAAACTCAAATAATAATAGCACAAACATAGCACAGGTATAAAATTAATGACACAGATAAACACAAAAAAGGTGAGCAAATAAAAATCTGAAAGGTGAAACGCTACGGATGTAGTGTAAGACAGACGAACGCTTATGTTACTGCCTAGCATCTTCACAAAGGTGAGGTTACAAAAAGTCCCAGTATTCCTCTAAACTACAAGACGCAACTGGAGAGTTTCCAGTCCAAGTTCCTGTTTCTGTTCTACTGTAGGAATGACCAAGGTTTGATTAAAAAGACCTTGGTAGGCATACAGTCACATCACGGTCATCTTTGACTGGAGGTAAATGAGGTAAAGTGTTCATGGGATGGAGGGTATACAAAAGGGGTGAGGTTAAGGGATGGGGTATGAGTTAAAAAGTTATCTGAGGAAATGACTATGAGGAATGTTCGTTATTCTTGTTGCTGTTGTTATTGTTGTTGATGTATTGTTGTTGTTACTACTGTCCTTGTTGTCACTGTTGTTGTTACCCAAGACTCATCGAGATGTGAACTCCGTGTTCTGCAGACTGAAGTTCCCCTCCTCCTGCAGTCCACCAGCCTTCTCTCAGGAATGGGGAAGCAGTTCAGGGCCGTTTCTACAACCGACCAGCTGAACCGCCCAAACACAATGATGCCACCACGTGAAGGCGTCCCGCTCAAGAACCTTCGATGAAGGATAAAAAGGTCACCTCTGTGTGTGTGTGTGTGTGTGTGTGTGTGTGAGAGAGAGAGAGAGAGAGAGAGAGAGAGAGAGAGAGAGAGAGATAATGGAGATAAGCAATGAGACAGAATGTAAGACTGACACAAAAACAAAGAAGCAGAGGAAATTATGGGAAATGAGGAAGATGAGGGATGGCATGTGAGAGGGAAGGTAAGTGACGATGGTGACAAGTCATACATAATAGACTACATACAAAAAGGGTACAAAATGTAAGTATAGTACGAATGAAGCATGTTTTAGAAATTATGAGTATAACTTTAAACAAGCAGGTAATGTTGAGAGCTAACAGAGTAAAGCTTGCATGGGTGCAAGTTGCGAAAAAAATAATTGTGGTTCAAAAAGCGGTACAAAATACTACGAGTACATAGCATTAAATCAGAAGGATGGAAGTTGTGGAAGCAATGAAGAAAGTCAAAATGGGGAAAGCCCCAGGAACTGATGGAGTGTGAGGTGACATGGTGAAGCACGGGAGAGAGTTAGTAGTAGAATGGATGTGGAAGATGTGCAGATTGGCCTGGAAGGATGGTGGAGTCCCGGAGGATTGGAAGTTAGATATAATTATTCCCTTGTACGAAGAGAATGGGGAAAAAAAATTGTGTGGTGTTCAGGGGCATTTGTCTTCTTAGTGTAATAGGAAACGTATATGGTAGGATACTGATTGATAGAGTTAGGTAAATAACAGAGGAATTAGTTGGAGAAGAACAGGGAGGCTTTAGGAAGGGAAGAGGTTGTGTAGATCAGATATTCATTGTCAGATCTTTAGTGAAAAACTATCTAGAGAAAGGAAAAAAGATCCATGCAGCCTTCATGGATTTGGAGAAAGCATACAACAAGGTGGATAGACAAGGATTGTGGAAAGTATTAAGAATATATGGAGTAGATGGGAAGTTGTTGAATGCTGTGAAGTATGACGGTGCTAAGGCTGCAGTGCGTGTGGATAGTGAACTGAGTGAATTTTTCTGTTTGAAGGTTTGTTTGAAACAGGGATGAGTCATGTCTCCATGGTTGTTCAATCTGTACATTGATGGGGTTATAAAAGAGATACAAGATAGGGCAGTGAATGATGGAGTGGCCCTAGTGAGAGAGACCAGTGTTTGGAAACTCCCTGTACTGTTGTTTGCAGATGATACTGTGTTGTTAAGTGAAGACGAAGGGGAGCTGCAAGGCTTGGTGGATGAGGTTGGGACACTGAGTAAGAAACGGAATCTAAAGGTGAACGTGGGGAAAAATAAAGTTATGGTCTTCGAGAGAAGTGAAGTCAATGACCGTACAGTGAAGATGGATGATGAGGAAATAGGAAATGTGAGTACGTTTAAGTACTTGGGCGTGTGATGAGTAAGGATGGAAGTTTGAAGGGTGAAGTGATTGAAAGGGTACAGCAAGGAAGAAAGGTTGCTGGTTCCTTGAAAGCAGTGGTAAGAAACAGGGAAGTGAGCATGGAAGTGAAAAAGTTACTACATGACGGTATTGGGATACCAACTATAACGTATGGAAGTGAAGCTTGGACTTTGTTAGAGGGACACAACTCAAGAATGAGAGCAGTGGGAATGAGTTATTTGAGAGGAGCATGTGGAGTCACATGGAGAGACAGAGTGACAAATGAGGATGTAAAGGAGCGTTGTGGTGTGGATGTGGATGTGATAGGAAAAGTTAGGAGAAACACAATGAGGTGGTTTGGCCATGTGGAGAGGATGGAGAGTGAGAGACTGACGAGGAGAGTGTATGTGATTGAGGTGGAGGGGAAGAGAGGGAGGGGGAGGCCGAGGATGAGATGGACCCATGGAGTGGAGAGGTATATGAGAGAGGAGGATGTGAGTTGGGAGCAGGGCAGTGAAATGGAGAGGGATATGGCGACGTGGTGGCGATTTGTCTGTGGCCACCCCGTATGGGATTAGGGCGTCTGGCAATAGATAGATTCATAGACATAGCATTAACTGGGTACGATCAAGAGAAGAAGAAATTATATGAGTGATAAATAACAATGAAATGATGTTGGTTGAGTAGACATGAATGTCAAAAGCGAGAGACGTAGTGGAGAAAGAAGCAGACGGATTAGGTAATTGTCTGTCAACTGCACGAGGGTACTTCGAGGTGGATAATTAAGATTATAAAGTCTCAGTCTTCCCTCTGACTACATTACACAGCCGACAAGTTTACAGTCATGTCCTTGTTTTAAGCAACAGACTACACTGCGAGAAGAACCCAGGTAACTCTTTTGCGTGCAGGCGAAGCTCTAAACCACCTGGATGTGGGATAAGGCGGTGAGCTGTGAGAAGCAAGGGAGGAACGTGTGAGAAGGAACAAGGAATTGAGGATGTGACGAGAGAGAGAGAGAGAGAGAGAGAGAGAGAGAGAGAGAGAGAGAGAGAGAAAATGATGGGAGGAAAGGAAAACATGATATGATGGTGATGAGCAATGAGACAGGTGTGACTGACGAAAATCGGGACGTAGAGAAAACTGAGGGAAATGAGGAAGATGAAGGAAGGAAGGTGAATGAGGAAGATGAGGAATATTAAATAACAGAGTACATACAAATGGGGTACACAATGTTTGTGTACGACGAATAAAAGCATTTTGAAAAATAATGGGTACAAGATAACTTTAAACAGGTAAGGTATGTTGAAAGCTAATATAGTACAAATTATGTGTGTCCAAGACACGATACAAATAAGTGTGGTTCAAAAAGTGGTACAAAATAATTGGAGTACATAGCATTAATAGCATACAAACAACAGAACAAAATATATGGGTAATTAGTATTTATAATATGGAGGTGGTTGAGTAGAATCGAGTATGAAAGGTGAGTGACGTAGTGGAGAAAAAAAGCAGACGGATTAGGTGATTGTCGACTGTACGATGGTACTTGAGGTGGACATTTAAGATTAAAAAGTCCCAGTCTTCCCTTTGACTACGTTACACAGCAGACGAGGGCACAGTCATGTCCATGTTTTAAGTAACACAGTAAATTCGGAAAAGAACCAAGGACAACTCTTTCGCGTGTATAGTGTGCATATAACTACATAACCGCAACCCCAATAGTAGTAAAAGAGGTGAACTGAGGGTGAGAGGGGAGGAGTATAAATGAGTGTGGATGTGGGGTAGAATGTGGAAGCGAAGGATAAGGGAAGGAAGGAGAATGTGAATGGACGGGGAAGATGAAGGGTTGGTATGGTTCCTGTTTTTTATTAGTTTTTTTTTTTTTTTACTAATTTTATTGTTCCTTATCTTCCTTCCTGATTTCTTAGCAACCTTTACTACTGATGTAGTGTTTTTTTGAGTTCTTATTGTTGGTGGTGTTGCTCTTGTTATTCTTCTTCCGCCAGGTTAATTTTACAATTAACAGGGTGGAATGTTGGCTTAAGCTTCCCTACTCCCTAAGTCCACCATCGTCATTTCAGGGGATAGGGAGGAAGATGAAGGACATATCATTAACCAGGCATTGGAGCTGCCCAGATAAATATTTGTGTCACCACACGAAGGCGACGCTCTCAAGTACCTACATGAGGGAAAAGGCGGTGACCTGTGGGAGGTAAGGGAGGAACGGGTGGAAGTAACGAGGATGTGATGATGAAACGACACACACACACACACACACACACACACACACACACACACACACACACACACACACACACACACACACATACACACCAAACAGACAGAGAATAAAGGTGGGAGAGAAATAAACATAAGAGACAGTGAAGGTGAGCGCCGAAGCTGACGGTGAGAGGTGAGGGAAAAGCGAGGAAGTGGAAAAAGGTGAGAGCAGGTGGAAGAAGAAGAGGGAAAGAAGAAAGTGAGTGATGGGTGGTGAAGTGCACAAAATAACTGTGTGCTTATTGAGGGTACAAAATATGGGTATAGTACAAATTACTGAAATTAAAAAAAAATTTTGGTGCAAGATAAGTGGATAGATATGAATGAAGGTTAAAAATAATACAATAATATAATACAGTTGAAAATTACAATACACCAAAGTGGCTGAAAAGTGGTTAAAAAAAATAACAGGCGTACATAATAACGTTCTGGGAAAAGGTAAATAAAGATAGACAGGGTGATAAAGAAAGTCTAGAAGTGAAACTAAAATGGTAGATTGCTTGTGGAGAAGGGAGAAAGTATATGAGTTAATTATGGTATAAGATATAGGAAGGTATTTTGGTATGGTTTATTCATGCAAAATCCAGGCACATTATATTGCAGCATAAAATACAGAAACAAAGAATGTCAGAGCATGTAAGAGATGATGTAGTTAAAGAAAGAGTACAAAGAGAAACCATTTATTGATAAGGACATATTCTTTAGTGCATGCTAAAACTAAAGGGTTTTACTCGGCCATATTAATTTTATTCTAGCTGCTGCCAGATCGTTCTTTTGGCGTAAGAACGTCTCTGACATTGTTGAGGTTAATCAATGATGTACATAACACATCGGGTTGTAAAATTATTCCATAAACTGAATAAAATCTCGTGGAGGAAGTAGGAAAACAATGATATTTTGACTGAAGGAGTTAACCATTTTTCTTTTGCAAACTTACGTATACTATCTCCATTATCTTTCTGGGGGGAGGGGGAGGGACAGCACAAGTGAAGGGGCTCGGGTCTAGGCAACTCTTCCACAACACTGACGGTGAAGGCGACCAGCCTCACTCTTCATTCGGCAACTTCACGTGGGTAAAGGTCTGTAAACCCGTACAGACCACAGACCACTAGACCATAAGGAGACATTTAGTTTTATATTCACCAACCAACGTAGTAAATACTTTCCTAGATCACAGCACTAATTTCGTTTATATTTCCATCCCCACCGCCCTTCCCCCACTTCCACAATATCATCCTAAATCAACCAAACCCCCCTCGCTGAACATTGCGTGAGAGAGAGAGAGAGGGGGGGGGGGTTGGAAGCAAGGAATGAAATGATGTAGATAATATGCGAGATGGGTGAAGGGAGAAAGGAAAGCGAAGAAGGGGAGAAAAGTAGGGAAGATAAGGGAAGGAAGAATTAAAGAAAATGTGAATGAGTGATAGGGGAGAGTCAAAGGTAATAGCGCAAATATAAAAAGGGTATACAACAAATGCACACACTTAAAGCAGTGAAAATATTCTGGGTGCAAAAGAACAGGACAAAGTCAACAGTGGTGAAAATAAGAGTGTAAAAATGCTAGGGGTACAGAAGACGACACAACTTGCTGAGGTGCAACTAACAGAGATTCACATAATGGTAAAAATATCTGGGTCGAAAAAATAGTGATGCAAAGTAACAGCATGCAAGTAAATGGATAAATATAATAGGGGTAAAAAGTAAAACAATGAGTAAGTAGAAATCTAAGAGGTGAAAGGTGAAGGATGTTGTGTTGGAAGGAAGACGGCTTATGTCAGTGCATATCGACTGCACAAGGATCAGTGAGGTAGACAATCAGTTATAAAAAGTCCCAGTATTCTTCTAGACTATTGAACGCGAGTCTCCGGTCAAACACTATTTCTGTTCTAGGTATGAGCAGCGTTTGCTAATGAACACATTCCCCAAATTCTTCCCTGCATTGGGATCGAACCCAGGACTTTCTCTTTTGCGTCCAGTGTGTGCATACAGTCACATCACGGTCATCATTGACTGGAGGTAAATGAGGTAAAGTGTTCATGGGATGGAGGGTATACCAAGGAGTCAGGTTAAGGGATGGGGTATGAGTTAAAACGTTATGTGAGGAAGTGACTATGAGGAATGTTCGTTATTCTTGTTGCAGCTATTAGTGTTGTTGATGTTGTCGTTCCTAATGTTACTATTGCCATTGAAGTCATTGTTGTTGTTGTTACCCCAGGCTCATGTAAACATGAACTCCGTGGACTGCAGACTGAACTTCCCCTCCTCCTGCAGTCCACCATCCTCCTCCAAGGTATAGGGAAGAAGTTCAGGGACGTTTCTACAACCGACCAGCTGAACCGCCCGAACAGACTGATGCCACCACTTGAAGGCGTCCCGCTCAAGAACCTTAGATGAAGGATAAAAAGGTCACCTGTGTGTGTGTGTGTGTGTGTGTGTGTGTGTGTGTGTGTGTGTGAGAGAGAGAGAGAGAGAGAGAGAGAGAGAGAGAATCATGATGGGAGGAAAGAAAAACATGAGATGATGCTGATGAGCAATGACATACAAGACGAGACAGACGATAACAAGGAGGTAGAGGAAATTGAGGGAAATGAGGAAGATCAGGGAAGGAAAGTGAGTGAGAAGGTGAGGATGGTAAGAAGTATTAAATAATAGGGTACATACGAATGTAGTATAAAATGTAAGTGTAGTACGAATAAAGATAGTTTCAAAAATTATGGGTACAGGATAACTTTAAACATGTAAGTTATGCTGATGGCAAATATAGTAAAAATTATGTCCGTGCAAGATACAATCCAAATAAGTGTGGTTCAAAAAGTAGTATAAAAAAATACGAGTAAATAGCATTAAAAGGATGCACACAACAGAACAAAATATATGGGAAATAATTAATAATGAAACTGGGGTGGTTGAGTAGACATGAGTGTGAAAGGTGAGAGACGTAGTGTAGAATAAAGCAGACGGATCAAATGATGTCTGTCGACCTCAAGAGGGTACTTGAGCTTGACATTTAAGATTAAAAAGTCCTAGTATTCCTTTTGACAACGTTAATCAGCCGACGAGGTTACAGTCATGTCCCTGTTTTAAGTAACAGACTACACTGGGAGAGGAACCCAGGACAACCCTTTTGCATGCACAGTGTGCGTACAACTACATCACGACAACCCCAAAAGAGGTAAATGAAGTGAACTGAGGATGAGAGAGGAGGAGTATAAATGAGTGTGGATGTGGAGTAGAATGTTGAAGGGAAGAGTAGGGGAAGGAAGGAGAATGTGAAAGGATGTGCAAGATGAAGGGTTGGTATTGTTATGATATTTTTGTGGCTACTTTTATTGTTGTTGTTTCTTATTTTCCTTCATGATTTCTTAGCTACCTTTCCTGCTGGTGTTGGTGTTGTTCTAGTTCTTATTGTTGGTGGTGTTGCTCTTATAATTCTTCTTCCGCCAGGCTAATTTCACAGTTAACAAGGTGAAATGCTGGCTCAAGCTTCCCTGCTCCCTAAGTCCACCATCGACATCTAAGGGAATTGAGAGGAAGATGAAGGCCGTAATCTTAACCAAGTATTGGGGCTGCCCAAATAAATGTTTGTGTCACCACACGAAGGCAAAGTTCTCAAACACCTAGATGAGGGAAAAGGCAGTCAGCTATGAGAGGTCGGGAAGGAACGAGCAGGATGTAACGAGGAAGTAAGGATGCGACGAGAGAGAGAGAGAGAGAGAGAGAGGGAGAGAGAGACAGACAGACAGACAGACAGACAGACAGACAGAGACAGAGACAGACAGACAAACAGAGAGACGGACGGACAGACAGACAGAAAGACAGAGAATAGAGGTGGGAGGAATATAAACATAAGAGATACTGAAGATGAGCGCTGAAACTGACTGGAAGAGGAGAGGGAAAATAAAGGTAGTGGAGAAAAGTGAGAGAAGGTGGGGGAAGATGAGGGAAAGTAGAAATTGAGTGAGGGGTGGTGAAGTGTACATAATAACAGGGTGCTTATAAAAGGGTGCAAAATACGGGTATAGTACAAATTACAACAGTAAAAAAAAATATGAATGAAAGATAACTGCATACAGATGAGTGATGGTGAAAAATAGTAGACAAAAAATTATGGGTGTAAATTTAAGTTCAACAAAATGTGGTTGACAAGTGCTACAAAATAACAGGAGTAAATAATAATGTTCTGAAAAGAGGTTAAGATAGTTAGACCAGGTGATAAAGCAGTAAGTCGATGAGTGAAAGACTAAAATGGTAGACTGCTAGTGGAGAAGACAGTATATATGAATATTATGGTAAATGATATAGGAAGGTATTTTGGTACAGAACAGTCATGCAAAATCCAGGCACATTACCCTGCAGAATAAAATACAGGTAGGATTAATATCAGAGTATGTAATAGATTATATACTTAAAGAAAAAGAGAAAAGAGTATAAACGGTAACTATTTATTGATAAGGACATATTTTTTAGAACACGCTAAAACTAAAGGGTTTTACTCGGCTATGAAGCGATTAAAACCATTTCAATTTCATTCCAGCAGCTGCCACAGGATTCTTTTGTCGTAAGAACATCTCTGACACTGAAGAGGATAATCAGTACCGTATCTAATACTTCCTGTTGTTACATTTTCCCCTAAAACTCAATATAATCTTTTAGACAGAGTAAGAATAAATGACATTTTTGACAGGAGAGGTCAACCATTTTGCTGATGCAGACTTCAGTTTACCATCACCGTTATCTTCCCTGGGGGGGGGGGGGTACAAGTGTCTGGCCTCGGGTCTGGGCAACTCTTTCACAACATTGACGGTGAAGGTGACCAGCCTCACTCGTCACTAGGCAGCTTCGTTATATATTTACCAACCAACGTAGTAAATAGTTTCCTGGGTGACAGCAATAATTTCTTCCCCACCTCCATCCCCACCGTCATTCCCCAACATCGACATAATCATCCAAATTCAACTAAACATCTCGTGAGAGAGAGAGAGAGAGAGACAGACAGATAGACAGACAGACAGAGACAGACATACAGACAGACAGACAGACAGAGACAGAGAGACTGAGACGGAGACAGAGAGAGACAGAGACAGAGACAGAGAGTGAGACAGACAGAAAGAGACAGGGACAGACAGACGGAAAGACAGATAGACAGACAGACAGAGACAGAGAGAGAGCGAGCGAGCGAGCGAGCGAGAGAGAGAGAGAGAGAGAGAGAGAGAGAGAGAGAGAGACGGGGGGGGGATAATGGGTGGAAGGAAGAAAGAAACGGAGATAAAGGTGCGAGATAGGTGATAAGAGAAAACAATACGAGGAAGATGAGAAGAGTACGGAAGGTGGGGAAGGTAAGAGAGGGAAGAGGTGAGGAAGAATGTGAGTGACTGATACTGAATTCAGAAAATAATAACGCAAATATAGCAATGGTATAAAATTATTGCACACAGTTAAAATCAGTGTAAACATTATGAGTGCAAAACAACACGACAAAGTGGTGAAAATAATAGTGTAAATATACTAGACGTAGAGAAAACAACACAAACTGCTAATGTACAACTAACAGCAGTTCAGATAAGTGGTAAAAATATTAAGGTACAAATAATAGTAATGCAAAGTAACGGGGCAAAAATAATTGTATATTATCAATGGGGTACGAAATTATAAAAAGGGAAAAAAATGAACAATTAGAAATCTGAGAGGTGTAAGATCAAAGATATAGCGTAAGATGAAACGGCTTATGTTAATGCCTGTCTTCCACACAAGGGTCTGGTTATACAATGTCCCAGTATTCCTCTAGACTATTTGACGCAATTGGCGAGTTTCCTGTCAAAGTCCCTGTTTATGTTCAAGGTATGAGCGGGGTTTGATAACAAAGACCTTGCCCAAATTCTTCCCTGCATTCGAATCGAACCCAGGACTTCTCTTTTGCGTACAGTGTGTGCATACAGTCACATCACGGTCATCATTGACTGGAGGTAAATAAGGTAAAGTGTTCATGGGATGCAGGGCACACAAAGGAGTGAGGTTAAGGGATGGGGTCTGAGTTAAAACGTTATGTGAGGAAGTGACTATGAGGAATGTTCGTTATTCTTGCTGCTGTTGGTATTGTTGTTCGTGTTGCCGTTGCTCTTCTTGCTATTGTCGTTGTTGTTATTGTTCTTGTTGTTACCCCAGGCTCATCTAGACGTGAACTCCGTGGACTGCAGGCTCAAGTTCCCCTCCTCCTGCAGTCCACCATCCTCCTTTCAGGGATGGGGAAGCAGTTCACGGACGTTTGTACAACCGACCAGTTGAACCGCCCAAACACAATGATGCCACCACATGAAGGCGTCCCGCTCAAGATTTTTATTAATATGAAGGATAAAAAGGTCACCTGTGTGAGTGCGTGCGTGCATGCGTGCGTGCATGCATGCGTGTGTGTGTGTGTGTGTGTGTGTGTGTGTGTGTGTGTGTGTGTGTGTGTGTGTGTGTGTGAATAATGATGAGAGGAAAGGAAAACATGAGATGGTGATAAGCAGTGTGATAAAGGGTGAGACTGAGAAAAACAAGGATGTTGAGAAAATTGAGGGCAATGAGGAAAATGATGGAAGGAATGTGTGATGAAAGTGAGTGACGATAGTGAGAGTATTAACTAATACGGTACATGCCAATGGAGTGCAAACTGTAAGTGTAGTACAAATAAAAGCAGTTTTAAAAATTATGAGTACAAGATAACTTTAACCTGGTAAATTATGTTGAAAGCTAATATTGTTAAAGTTATAAGGGTGCAAGAAACTATCCAAATAAGTGTGGTTCAAAAATTGGTACAAAATGATACGATTACATAGCATTATTGGGGTACGAACAAAAGGAGAACAAAATAAAGGTGTAATAAAAAATAATGAAATAGGGGTGGTTGAGAAGACCAGAGTGTGAAAGGTGAGTGACGTAGTGGAGAAAAAAGCAGAAGGATTAGGTGATTGTCGACTGCACGATCGTACTTGAGGTGGACATTTAAGATTAAAAAGTCCCAGTCTTCCCTTTGACTACGTTACACAGCCGACGAGGGCAAAGTCATGTCCATGCTTTAAGTAACATACCTGTACTACATTGGAAAAAGAACCCAGGACATCTCTTGTGTGTCGAGTGTACATATAACTACATCACCGCCATCCCAATAGAGGTAAATGAAGTGAACTGAGGATGAGAGGGGAGGAGTATAAATGAGTCTGGATGTGGGGTAGAATGTGGAAGCGAAGGGTAAAGGAAGGAAGGAGAGTGTGAATGGACGGGGAAATTATGGTATAGTTTCAGTTTCTTTTCTGTCTTACTATTTTTTTTTTTTTTTTTTTTTGTAGTTACTTCAATTCTTCTAGTTTCTTACTTTCCTTCTTGATTTCGTTCATACTTTCTGTAAGGGTACTGGTGTTTTTATAGTTCTTATTGTTGATGGTGTTGCTCTTGTTATTCTTCTTCCGCCAGGCAAATTTCACAGTTAACAGGGTGGAATGCTGGCTCAAGCTTCCCTGCTCCCTAAATCCACTGTCGTCATTTCAGGGAATAGGGAGGAAGATGAAGAACGTAATCTTAACCAAGTATTAGAGCTCCCCAGATAAATATTTGTGTCACCACACGAAGGCGACGCTCTCAAGCACCTAGATGAGGGATAAGGAAAATGAGGAATCTGTGGGATGTAAAGAGGAAATAAGGATACGACGAGAGAGAGAGAGAGAGAGAGAGAGAGAGAGAGAGACAGACAGACAGACAGACAGACAGACAGACGGACAGAAAGACAGACAGACAGACAGAGAGGAGGGGAATAATGGTTGAAGTAACGAAAGAAATGATGGAGATAGGGGATGAGATGTGTGAAGTGAGAAAGGAATGCGAGGAAGATGAGAAAAGAAAAGAAGGTGGGGAAGATAAGGGAGGGAAGAGCTGAGCGAAAATGTTAGTGAGTGATACTGAAAACTCAAATAATAATAATAGCGCAAATATAGCACAGGTATAAAATTAATAACACAGATAAACACAAAAAAGGAAAGCAAATAAAAATCTGAAAGGTGAAACGCTACGGATGTAGTGTAAGAAAGACGAACGCTTATGTTACTGCCTAGCATCTTCACAAAGGTGAGGTTATAAAAAGTCCCAGTATTCCTCTAAACTACAAGACGCAACTGGAGAGTTTCCAGTCCAAGTCCCTGTTTCTGTTCTACTGTAGGAATGACCAAGGTTTGATTAAAAAGACCTTGCTATGCATACAGTCACATCACGGTCATCTTTGACTGGAGGTAAATGAGGTAAAGTGTTCATGGGATGGAGGGTATACAAAAGGGGTGAGGTTAAGGGATGGGGTATGAGTTAAAAAGTTATCTGAGGAAATGACTATGAGGAATGTTCGTTATACTTGTTGCTGTTGTTATTGTTGTTGATGTATTGTTGTTGTTACTACTGTCCTTGTTGTCATTGTTGTTGTTACCCCAGACTCATCGAGATGTGAACTCCGTGTTCTGCAGACTGAAGTTCCCCTCCTCCTGCAGTCAACCAGCCTTCTCTCAGGGATGGGGAAGCAGTTCAGGGCCGTTTCTACAACCGACCAGCTGAACCGCCCAAACACAATGATGCCACCACGTGAAGGGGTCCCGCTCAAGAACCTTCGATGAAGGATAAAAAGGTCACCTGTGTGTGTGTGTGTGTGTGTGTGTGTGTGTGTGAGAGAGAGAGAGAGAGAGAGAGAGAGAGAGAGAGAGAGAGAGAGAGAGAGACAGACAGACAGACAGACAGACAGAGACAGAGACAGAGAGAGAGAGACAGAGACAGAGAGAGAGAGAGAGAGAGAGAGAGAGAGAGAGAGAGAGAGATGATGGAGATAAGCAATGAGACAGAATGTAAGACTGACACAAAAACAAAGAAGCAGAGGAAATTATGGGAAATGAGGAAGATGAGGGATGGCATGTGAGAGGGAAGGTAAGTGACGATGGTGACAAGTCATACATAATAGACTACATACAAAAAAGGTACAAAATTAAGTATAGTACGAATGAAGCATGTTTTAAAAATTATGAGTATAACTTTAAACAAGCAAGTAATGTTGAGAGCTAACAGAGTAAAACTTGTATGGGTGCAAGTTGCGAAAAAAATAATTGTGGTTCAAAAAGCCGTACAAAATACTACGAGTACATAGCATTAAATCAGTAGGATGGAAGTTGTGGAAGCAATGAAGAAAGTCAAAATGGGGAAAGCCCCAGGAACTGATGGAGTGTGAGGTGACATGCTGAAGCACGGGAGAGAGTTAGTAGTAGAATGGATGTGGAAGATGTGCAGATTGGCCTGGAAGGATGGTGGAGTCCCGGAGGATTGGAAGTTAGATATAATTATTCCCTTGTACGAAGGGAATGGGGAAAAAAAAAATTGTGTGGTGTTCAGGGGCATTTGTCTTCTTAGTGTAATAGGAAAAGTATATGGTAGGATACTTATTGACAGAGTTAGGTAAATAACAGAGGAATTAGTTGGAGAAGAACAGGGAGGCTTTAGGAAGGGAAGAGGTTGTGTAGATCAGATATTCATTGTCAGATCTTTAGTGAAAAAGTATCTAGAGAAAGGAAAAAAGTTCCATGCAGCCTTCATGGATTTGGAGAAAGCATACAACAAGGTGGATAGACAAGGATTGTGGAAAGTATTAAGAATATATGGAGTAGATGGGAAGTTGTTGAATGCTGTGAAGTATGACGGTGCTAAGGCTGCAGTACGTGTGGATAGTGAACTGAGTGAATTTTTCTGTTTTATAAGTTTGTTTGAAACAGAGATGAGTCATGTCTCCATGGTTGTTCAATCTGTACATGGATGGGATTATAAAAGAGATACAAGATAGGGCAGTGGATGATGGAGTGGCCCTAGTGAGAGAGACCAGTGTTTGGAAACTCCCTGTACTGTTGTTTGCAGATGATACTGTGTTGTTAAGTGAAGACGAAGGGGAGCTGCAAGGCTTGGTGGATGAGTTTGGGACACTGTGTAAGAAACGGAATCTAAAGGTGAACGTAGGGAAAAACAAAGTTATGGTCTTCGAGAGAAGTGAAGTCAATGACTGTACAGTGAAGATGGATGATGAGGAAATAGGAAATGTGAGTACGTTTAAGTACTTGGGCGTGTGATGAGTAAGGATGGAAGTTTGAGGGTGAAGTGATTGAAAGGGTACAGTAAGGAAGAAAGGTTGCTGGTTCCTTGAAAGCAGTGGTAAGAAACAGGGAAGTGAGCATGGAAGTGAAAAAGTTACTACATGACGGTATTGTGATACCAACTATAACGTATGGAAGTGAAGCTTGGACTTTGTTAGAGGGACACAACTCAAGAGTGAGAGCAGTGGGAATGAGTTATTTGAGAGGAGCATGTGGAGTCACATGGAGAGACAGAGTGACCAATGAGGATGTAAAGGAGCGTTGTGGTGTGGATGTGGATGTGATAGGAAGAGTTAGGAGAAACACAATGAGGTGGTTTGGCCATGTGAAGAGGATGGAGGGTGAGAAACTGAGGAGGAGAGTGTATGTGATTGAGGTGGAGGGGGAGGGAGGGAGGGGGAGGCCGAGGATGAAATGGAGGGATGGAGTGGAGAGGTATATGAGAGAGGAGGATGTGAGTTGGGAGCAGGGCAGTGAAATGGAGGGGGATATGGCGACGTGGTGGCGATTTGTCTGTGGCCACCCCGTATGGGATTAGGGCGTCTGGCAATAGATAGATTCATAGACATAGCATTAACTGGGTACGATCAAGAGAAGAAGAAATTATATGAGTGATAAATAACAATGAAATGATGTTGGTTGAGTAGACATGAATGTCAAAAGCGAGAGACGTAGTGGAGAAAGAAGCAGACGGATTAGGTAATTGTCTGTCAACTGCACGAGGGTACTTCGAGGTGGATAATTAAGATTACAAAGTCTCAGTCTTCCCTTTGACTACATTACACAGCCGACAAGTTTACAGTCATGTCCTTGTTTTAAGCAACAGACTACACTGCGAGAAGAACCCAGGTAACTCTTTTGCGTGCAGAATGTGCATACAAGTGCGTCACCGCAAACCCAATAGTGGTAAATAAAGGGAACTGAGGATAAGAGGGAAGGATTATAAATGAGTGTGGATGTGGGGTAGAATGTGGAAGCGAAGGGTAAGGGAAGGAAGGAGAATGAAAAAGGACGGAGAAGATGAATGATTGGTATTGTTCCTGTTTTTGTGTTTTTACTATTGTTAATTTTTGTATGGACTTTTATTGTTGTTGTTTCTTATTTTTTTTTCATGATTTCGTTGCAACCTTAACTGCCGGTGTTGGCGTCTTATACTTTTTACTATTGATGGTGTTGCTCTTGTTACTCTTGTTCCGCCAGGCTAATTTCACAGTTAACAAAGTGGACTACTGTCGCAAGCTTCCCTCCCCCCTGTCCACCATCGTCATTTCAGGGGATAGGAAGGAAGATGAAGGATGTATCTTTAAACAAGCACTGAAGCTGCCCAGATAAATATTTGTGTCACCACACGCAGGCGAATCTCTAAACCACCTAGATGTGGGATAAGGCGGTGAGCTGTGAGAAGCAAGGGAGGAACGTGTGAGAAGGAACAAGGAAGTGAGGATGTGACGAGAGAGAGAGAGAGAGAGAGAGAGAGAGAGAGAGAGAGAGAGAGAGAGAGAGAAAATGATGGGAGGAAAGGAAAACATGATATGATGGTGATGAGCAATGAGACAGGTGTGACTGACGAAAACCGGGACGTAGAGAAAACTGAGGGAAATGAGGAAGATGAAGGAAGGAAGGTGAATGAGGATGATGAGGAATATTAAATAACAGAGTACATACAAATGGGGTACACAATGTTTGTGTACGACGAATAAAAGCAGTTTGAAAAATAATGGGTACAAGATAACTTTAAACAGGTAAGGTATGTTGAAAGTTAATATAGTACAAATTATGTGTGTCCAAGACACGATACAAATGTGTGGTTCAAAAAGTGGTACAAAATAATTGGAGTACATAGCATTAATAGCATTCAAACAACAGAACAAAATATATGGGTAATTAGTATTTATAATATGGAGGTGGTTGAGTAGAATCGAGTATGAAAGGTGAGTGATGTAGTGGAGAAAAAAAGCAGACGGATTAGGTGATTGTCGACTGCACGATGGTACTTGAGGTGGACATTTAAGATTAAAAAGTCCCAGTCTTCCCTTTGACTACGTTACACAGCAGACGAGGGCACATCATGTCCATGTTTTAAGTAACACAGTACATTCGGAAAAGAACCAAGGACAACTCTTTCGCGTGTATAGTGTGCATATAACTACATAACCGCAACCCCAATAGTAGTAAAAGAGGTGAACTGAGGGTGAGAGGGGAGGAGTATAAATGAGTGTGGATGTGGGGTAGAATGTGGAAGCGAAGGATAAGGGAAGGAAGGAGAATGTGAATGGACGGGGAAGATGAAGGGTTGGTATGGTTCCTGTTTTTTATTAGTTTTTTTTTTTTTTTTACTAATTTTATTGTTCCTTATCTTCCTTCCTGATTTCTTAGCAACCTTTACTACTGATGTAGTGTTTTTTTGGGTTCTTATTGTTGGTGGTGTTGCTCTTGTTATTCTTCTTCCGCCAGCCTAATTTTACAATTAACAGGGTGGAATGTTGGCTTAAGCTTTCCTACTCCCTAAGTCCACCATCGTCATTTCAGGGGATAGGGAGGAAAATGAAGGACATATCATTAACCAGGCATTGGAGCTGCCCAGATAAATATTTGTGTCACCACACGAAGGCGACGCTCTCAAGCACCTAGATGAGGGAAAAGGCGGTGACCTGTGAGAGGTAAGAGAGGAACGGGTGTGAAGTAACGAGGATGTGAGGATGAAAAGACACACACACACACACACACACACACACACACACACACACACACACACACACACCAAACAGACAGAGAATAAAGGTGGGAGAGAAATAAACATAAGAGACAGTGAAGGTGTGCGCCGAAGCTGACGGTGAGAGGTGAGGGAAAAGCGAGGAAGTGGAAAAAGGTGAGAGCAGGTGGAAGAAGAAGAGGGAAAGAAGAAAGTTGGTGATGGATGGTGAAGTGCACAAAATAACTGAGTGCTTATTGAGGGTACAAAATATGGATATAGTACAAATTACTGAAATACAAAAAATGTGGATGCAATATAAGTAGATAGAAATGAATGAAGGTTAAAAATAATACAATACTATGATATAGTTGAAAATTGCAATACTCCAAACTGGCTGAAAAGTGGTTAAAAAAAATAACAGGCGTCCATAATAACGTTCTGGAAAAAAAAGTAAATAGACGCAATGTGTGCATACAGTTACATCACGAGCATCTCTGACTGGAGGTGAATGAGGTAAAGTGTTGATGGGATGGAGGGTATACAAAGAAGTGAGGTTAAGGGATGGGGTCTGAGTTAAAACGCAATGTCAGGAAGTGACTATGAGGAATGTTAGTTATTCTTGTTGCAGCTGTTAGTGTTGTTGATGTTTTCGTTCCTGTTGTTACTATTGGCATTGTAGTCATTGTTGTTGTTGTTACCCCAGGCTCATGTAGACATGAACTCCGTGGACTACAGACTGAAGTTCCCCTCCTCCTGCAGTCCACCATCCTCCTCCAAGGTATAGGGATGCAGTTCAGGGACGTTTCTACAACCGACCAACTGAACCCCCCAATCACACTGATGCCACCACGAGAAGGGGTCCCGCTCAAGAACCTTAGATGAAGGATAAAAAGGTCACCTGTGTGTGTGTGTGTGTGTGTGTGTGTGTGTGTGTGTGTGTGTGTGTGTGTGTGTGTGTGTGTGTGTGTGTGTGTGTGTGTGTGTGTGAGAGAGAGAGAGAGAGAGAGAGAATAATGATGGGAGGAAAGAAAAACATGAGATGATGCTGATGAGCAATGACATACAAGGTGAGACACACGAAAAAGGGAAGTAGAGAAAATTGAGGGAAATGAAGAAGATGAGGGAAGGAAAGTGAGTGGGAAGGTGAGTGAGGATGGTAAGGAGTATTAAATAATAGGGTACATACGCATATGGTAAAAAATGTAAGTGTAGTACGAATAAAGGCAGTTTCAAAAATTATGGGGACAGGATAACTTTAAACAGGAAAGTTATGCTGAAAACAAATATAGTAAAAAATATATGCGTGCAAGATACGATCCAGATAAGTGTGGGTCAAAAAGTCATACCAAAAAATACGAGTAAATAGCATTAAAAGGATACACACAACAGAAAAAAATATATGGGAAATTATTAATAATGATAGAGGGGTGGTTTAGTAGACATGGCAGTGAAAGGTGAAAGACGTAGTGTAGAAAAAAGCAGACGGATCAAATGATGTCTGTCGACCGCACGAAGGTACTTCCGCTTGACATTTAAGATTAAAAAGTTCCAGTATTGCTTTTGACTACGTTAATCAGCCGAGGATGTTACAGTCATGTCCCTGTTTTAAGTAACAGTCTACATTGGGAAAAGAACCCAGGACAACCCTTTTGCATGCAGAGTGTGCGTACAACTACATCACCACAACCCCATTAGAGGTAAATGAAGTGAACTGAGGATGAGAGAGGAGTATAAATGACTGTGGATGTGGAGTAGAATGATGAAGCGAAGAGCAGGGGAAGGAAGGAGAATGTGAAAGGGTATGCGAGATGAAGGGTTGGTATTGTTATATACAGTATTTTTTTTTTATTAATAATATTTTTGTGGCTACTTTTGTTGTTGTTGTTTCATATTTTCCTTCATGATTTCTTAGCTACCTTTCTTGCTGGTGTTGGTGTTTTTCTAATTCTTATTGTTGGTGGTGTTGCTCTTGTTAGTCTTCTTCCGCCAGCCTAATTTCACAGTTAACAGGGTGGAATGCTGGCTCAAGCTTCCCTGCTCACTAAGTCCACCATTGTCATCTAAGGGAATAGGGAGGAAGATGAAGGACGTATCATTAACCAAGTACTGGAGCTGCCCTGATAAATGTTTGTGTCACCACACGAAGGCGACGCTCTCAAGCACCTAGATGAGGGATAAAGCGATGAGTTGCGAGAAATAAGGGAGAAACCGGTGGGAAGTAACGAGGAAGTAAGGTTGCGACAAGAGAGAGACAGACAGACAGCCAGATAGATTGACAGACAAACAGACTGACAGACAGTCATACAGGCAGACAGAGAGACGGATAGACAGACGGACAGACAGACAGAAAGACAGAGAATTGAGGTGTGACGGATATAAACATAAGAGGGAGTGAAGATGAGCACTGAAACTGACGAAGAGGAGACGGGAAATAAAGGTAGTGGAGATAAGTGAGGGAAGGTGGGGGAAGATGAGGGAAGTAGAAACTGAGTGAGGCGTGGTGAAGTGTACATAATAAGGAGGTGCTTATAATGGAGTACAAAATACGGGTGTTGTACAAAATTATAGCATTAAAAAAAAATATGGATCAAAGATGACTGCATACAGATGAGTGATGGTGAAAAATGGTAAGACAAAAAATTATGGGTGCAAATATAAGTACAACAAAATGTGTTTGACAAGTGCTACAAAATAACAGGAGTACATAATTATATTCTGGAAAGAGGTTAACAGTGTTAGACCAGGTGATAAAGCAGTAAGTCGGGGAGTGAAAGACTAAAATGGTAGACTGCTACTGGACAAGGAAGAAAGTATATGGGAATATTATGGTAAATGATACAGGAAGGTATTTTGGTACAGTATAGCCATGCAAAATCCAGGCACATTACACTGCAGCATAAAATACAGGAAGGATGAATATTACAGTATGTAATAGATTATGTAGTTAAAGAAAAAGAGTAAAGAGTATTAACAGTAACTACTTACTGATAAGGACAAATTCTTTAGTGCACGCTAAAACTAAAGGGTTTTACTCGGGTACCAAGAGATTAACACCACATAAATTTCATTCCAGCAGCTTCCACAGGATTCTTTTGTCGTAAGAACATCTCTGACACTGAAGAGGTTAATCAGTGCTGTATCTAAAACTTCCAGTTGTTACATTTTTCCCTAAACCGTAATAAATTCTCTTGGAGGGAGTAACAAAAAAATGACAATTTGACAGGAGAGATCAACCATTTTGCTGATGCAGACTTCAGTTTACAACACCAATATCTTTCTGGTTGGGGGGAGGGGGGGCAGTACAAGTGTAAGGTCTAGGGTCTGGGCAACTCTTTCACAACATTGATGGTGAAGGTGACCAGCCTCACTCGTCACTAGGCAGCTTCATGTGAGTAGTAAACCCTAACCACTCTTTGGATGTAAACCCATACAGACCACAGACCACTAGACCACAAGGCGACATTGGGTTATATATTTACCAACCAACGTAGTAAATAGTTTCCTGGGTGACAGCAATAATTTCTTTCCCACTTCTATCCTCACCGTCATTCCCACACCTACTGTACACATAATCATCCAAAATCAACTAAACATCTCGTGTGTGTGTGTGTGTGTGTGTGTGTGTGTGTGTGTGTGTGTGTGTGTGTGTGTGTGTGTGTGTGTGTGTGTGTGTGTGTGTGTGTGTTGTGAGAGAGAGAGAGAGAGAGAGAGAGAGAGAGAAACAGACAGACAGACAGAAAGAGACAGAGGGAGAGAAACAGAGACAAAGACAGACAGACAAATAGGGACAGAGACAGAGTCAGAGAAAGACCCAGACAGACAGAGACAGACAGACAGAGAGCCAGAGACAAAGAGAGAGAGAGAGAGAGAGACGGGGGGATAATGGTTGGAAGGAAGAAAAGAAATAGAGATAATGGTGTGAGATGGATGATAAGAGAAAGGAATGCGAGGAAGATGAGAAAAGTACGGAAGGTGAGGATGGTAAGACAGGGAAGAGTTGAAGAAGAATGTGAGTGAGTGATAGTGAATTAAAAAATAAATAAATAAATAACGCAAACATAGCAATGACAAAATTATTTCACACAGTTAAAAACAGTTTAATGTTATGGTCGCAAAACAACACGACAAAGTGGTAAAAATAATAGTGTAAACATACTAGACGTAGAGAAAACAACACAAACTGCTGAGGTACAACTAACAGCTGTTCAGATAAGTGGTAAAAATATTAAGGTACAAAATATAGAACTGCAAACTAACGAGGCAGAAATCATTGAATAATATCATAGAGGTAAGAAATTATAAAAAGGAAAAAAAAAAATGAGCAAGTAGAAATCTGAGAGGTGTAAGATCAAAGAAACAGCGAAAGATAGAAACGGCTTATGTTAATACCTATCTTCCACACAAGGGTCGGGTTATACAACGTCCCAGTATTCCTCTAGACTATTTGACGCAACTAGCGAGTTTCCTGTCCAAGTCCCTGTTTCTATTCAAGCTAAGAGCAGGTTTGATAACGAAGATCTTGCCCAAATACTTCCCTCCATTGGAATCGAACCCAGGACTTCTCTTTTGCGTGCAGTGTGTGCATACAGTCACATCACGGTCATCTTTGACTGGAGGTAAATGAGGTAAAGTGTTCATGGGATGGAGGGTATACAAAGGAGTGAGGTTAAGGGATGGGGTCTGAGTTAAAACGTTATGTGAGGAAGTGACTATGAGGAATGTTCGTTATTCTTGCTGCTGTTGTTATTGTTGCTGATGTTGTCGTTGCTGTTGTTACTATTGCCCTTGTTCTCATTGTTGTTGTTGTTACCCCAGGCTCATCTAGTCGTGAACTCCGTGGACTGTAGACTGAAGTTTCCCTCCTCCTGCAGTCCACTATCCTCTTCTCAGGGATCGGGAAGCAGTTCAGGGACTTTTCTACAACCGACCAATTGAACCACCCAAATACAATGATGCCACCACGTGAAGGCGTCCCGCTCGAGAACCTTACAGCATAAAAAGGTCACGTGTGTGTGTGTGTGTGTGTGTGTGTGTGTGTGTGTGTGTGGTGAGTCAGAGAGAGAGAGAGAGAGAGAGAGAGAGAGAGAGAGAGAATTATGACGAGAGGAAAGGTAAACATGATGATAGTGATGAGCAATGAGATAGAAGGTGAGACAGACGAAAAGAAGGAAGACAAAACTAAGGGAAATGCGGAAGATGAGTGTATGAATGTGAGAGGGAAGGTGAGTGACGATGGTGAGTATTAATCAATAGGATACCTACAAATGGGATAAAAAATGTAAGTGTAGTATGAATGAAGGCAGTTATAAAAATTATGGGTATAATATAACTTTAAAGGTATGTTATGGTGAAAGCTAATATCGTAAAAATTATGTGGGTGCAAGATACGATACAAAATAAGTGTCTTTCAAAAAGTAGTACAAAATAATGCGAGGACACAGCATTAATAGGATACCAACAACACGAGAACAAAGCATAGGGGTAATAAATAATAATGAAATGGGTGTGGTTGAGTAGACCTGAGTGTGAAAGATGAGGGACGTAGTGGAGAAAACACCACACGGATTAGGCGATTGTCTGTCGACTGCATTAAGATACTTGAGGTGGACATGGAAGTTTAAAAAGTCCTAATATTCCATTTGACTACGTTGCACAGCCGACGAGGTTACAGTCATGTCACTGTTTAAGTAATAGACTACATTGGGGAAAAAAAAAAAAAAAAAAAAACAGGACAACTTTTTTGCGTGCAAAGTGTTCATAGAACTACATCACCGCAACCCCAGTAGAGGTAAATGAAGTGCACTGAGAATGAAAGAGGAGTATAAATGAGTGTGGATGTGGGGTAGAACGTTGAAGCGAAGGATAACTGAAGGAAGAATATGAACGACGGGGAGGATGAAGGGTTGATTTTTTTTTTTTTTTTTTTTGGCTACCTTTATTATCATTCATTCTTACTTTCCTTCTTGATTTCGTAGCCACCTTTATTGCTGGTGTTGGTGTTGGTGTTTTATAGTTCTTATTGTTGGTGGTGTTGCTCTTGTTATTCTTCTTCCGCCAGGCTAATTTCACAGTTAACATGGTGGAATGCTGGCTCAAGCTTCCCTGCTTCCTAAATCCACCATCGTCATTTCAGGGGATACGAAGTAAGATGATGGACGTATCATTAAAAAAGCGCTGGAGCTGCTCAGATAAATATTTGTGTCACCACACGAAGGCGACTCTCTAAACCACCTAGATGAGGGATAGGTGGTAAGCTGTGAGAGGTAGGGAAAGAATGGGTGGGAAGTAACGAGAAAGTGAGGATGCGACTAGAGAGACACAGACAGAGAGACAGACAGACACACAGACACACAGACACACAGACACACAGACACACAGAATAAAGATGGGAGGAAATTAAATATGAGAATGAAAATAAGCGGTGACACTGAAGGTGAGAGGTGGAGGAAAACCGAGGAATAGGAGAAAGGCGAGGGACGGTGGGGGAAGATGTGAGAAAGAAGAAACTGAGTGAGGGGTGGTGAAGTGCGAAAAATAAGTGTGCTTATAAAATCGTACGAAATACGGGTATACTACATATTACAGCAGAAAAAAAAAAATCTGGACGCAAGGTAACTGGATAAAGATGAATGATGGTGGCATTCTTGTGTGCACGATAAAACTAAAGGGTTTTACTCGGCTATGAAGAGATTAACGCCATATTAATTTTACTCTAGATGCTGCCAGATGTTTCTTTTGCTGTAAGAACATCTGACATTGAAGAGAGTAATCAGTGCTGTATATAACACATAAGTTTGTTACACTGTTCCCTAAACTGAATAAAATCTCTTCGAGATAGGAAAAAAAATGATAATTTAAATGAAGGGGTTAACCATTTTCCAAAGGTAAACCTGAGTTTACTATCCCCATTATCTTTTTGGGGGCGGGGGAGGGGAGTAAGGTGTAGGGGCTCGGGTCAAGGTAACTTTTAAAACATTGACAGTGAAGGCGACCAAACTCACTCGTCACTAGGCAGCTTCATATGTTCAATAAACCCTAACCACACTTTGGACGTAAACCCATACAGATCACAGACCACTAGACCACAAGGCGACATTTATATAATTATCAGCCAACGTAATAAACAGTTTCCTGGGTGATAGCAATAATTTCTATTCTATTTCCAGCCCCTCCGTCATCCCCCCTCCACGAAAAAAGCATCCTAAATCAATCCCCCCCCCCTGATTATTTCGTGAGGGAGAGAGAGAGAGAGAGAGAGAGATAGAGAGAGAGGGGGGGGGATAATGGTTGAAAGGAAGGAAGGAAGGTAAGAAATGAAGAAAGTGTGAGATGAGTGAAAGGAGAAAGGAACACGAAGAACAGTAAAAAAGTAAGAAAGGTCGGGAAGATAAAAGGCAGAGGTGAGTAGGAGTAGGAGCGAATGATAGTAGTCAAAAAATAATAGCGCAAATATAGCAAGGACAATGAAAAAATGCACACAGTTAAAAGCAGTGCAAATATTATGGGTGCACAAGAACAGGACAAAGTTAACAGTAGTGAAAATAATTGTGTAAACATGCGAGGGGTACAGAAAACGGCACTAACTGCTCAGGTACAACTAACAGCGGTTCAGAGAGGTTCTAAAAATTTCACGGTACAAATAACATCGATGCAAAGTAACAGGGTACAAATAAATGGATACTAAAATAGGGATATGACACAAAAAGCGAGCAACGAGAAAGCTGATAGGTGAAAGGTGAAAGATGTAGTGTAGGAAAGAAGACGGCTGATGTTAATACCTATCTTCTACACATTGGTCACTGAGGTAGACAGTTATAAACAGTCTCAGTATTTATCTAGACTACAACACGGAACTGACGAGTTTACAGTCCAAGTCCATGTTTCTGTTCTAGATATGAGCAATGTTTGATAACGAAGACCTTGCCGTAATTCGTGCCTGGATTGGAATCGAACACAGGACTTCTCTTTTGCGTACAGTGTGTGCATACAGTCAAATGAACGTCATCTTTGACTGGAGGTAAATGAGGTAAAGTGTTCATGGGATGGAGGCTATACAAAGGAGTGAGGTTAAGGGATGGGGTCTGAGTTAAAACGTTATGTGAGGAAGTGACTATGAGGAATGTTCGTTATTCTTGCTGCTGTTATTGTTCTTGATGTCGTTGCTGTTGTTACTATTGCCCTTGTTGTCATTATTGTTGTTTTTACCCCAGGCTTATCTAGACGTGATCTCCGTCGACAGCAGACTGAAGTTCCCCTCCTCTTGCTGTGCACTATCCTCTTCTCAGGGATGGGCAAGCAGTTCAGGGACTTTTCTACAACCGACCAGTTTAACCGCCCAAACACAATCATGCCACCACGTGAAGGCGTCCCGCTCAAGAACCTTAAAGCATAAAAAGGTCACCTGTGTGTGTGTGTGTGTGTGTGTGTGTGTGTGTGTGTGTGTGTGTGTGTGTGTGTGTGTGTGGTGACTCTAAGAGAGAGAGAGAGAGAGAATAATGATGGGAGGAAAGGTAAACATGATGACAGTGATGAGCAATGAGATAGAAGGTGAGTCAGACAAAAAGAAGGAAGACAAAACTAAGGGAAATGCGGAAGATGAGTCAATGAATGTGAGAGGGAAGGTGAGTGATGATAGTGAGTATTATACAATAGGATACCTACAAATGGGATAAAAAAAATAAATGTAGTATGAATGAACCCAGTTATAAAAATTATGGGAATAATAAAACATGAAATGTAAGTTATGGTGAAAGCTAATATCGTAAAAATTATGTGGGTGCAAGATACGATACAAAATAAGTGTCTTTCAAAAAGTAGTACAAAATAATGCGAGGACACAGCATTAATAGGATACCAACAACACGAGAACAAAGCATAGGGATAAAAAATAATAATGAAATGGGTGTGGTTGAGTAGACCTGAATGTGAAAGATGAGGGACGTAGTGGAGAAAACACCACACGGATTAGGCGATTGTCTGTCGACTGCATTAAGATACTTGAGGTGGACATGGAAGATTAAAAAGTCCTAATATTCCCTTTGACTACGTTGCACAGCCGACGAGGTTACAGTCATGTCCCTGTTTTAAGTAACAAACTGCATTGAAAAAAAAAAAAAAAAAAAAAAGGACAACGTTTTTGCGTGCAAAGTGTTCATAGAACTAAATCACCGCAACCCCAATAGAGGTAAATGAAGTGCACTGAGAACGAAAGAGGAGTATAAATGAGTGTGGATGTGGGGTAGAACGTTGAAGCGAAGGATAACTAAAGGAAGAATATGAACGACGGGGAGAATGAAGGGTTGATTTTTTTTTTTTTTTTTTTTGGTTACTTTTATTGTCATTCTTTCTTACTTTCCATCCTGATTTCGTAGCCACCATTATTGCAAGTGTTAGTGTTGGTGTTTTTATAGTTCTTATTGTTGGTGGTGTTGCCCTTTTCCTTCTTCTTCCGCCAGGCTAATTTCACAGTTAACAGGGTGGAATGCTGGTTCAAGCTTCCCTGCTCCCTAAGTCCACCATCGTCATTTCAGGGGATAGGGAGGAAGATGAAGGCCGTATTATTAACCAAGCATTGGAGCTACCCAGATAAATATTTGTGTCACCACACGAGGGCGACACTCTAAAGCACCTAGATGAGGGATAGGTGGTAAGCTGTGAGAGGTAAGTAAGGAATAGGTGAGAAGTAACGAGGAATTGAGGATGCGAGGAGAGAGAGAGAGAGAGAGAGAGAGAGAGAGAGAGAGAGCGAGAGAGAGAGAGAGACAAAGAGAGAGAGAGACAGACAGACAGACAGACAGACAGACAGAAGACAGACACACAGACACACAGACAGAGAGAATAAAGATGGGAGGAAAATAAATTTGAGAATGAAAATTAGCGACGACACTGAAGGTGAGAGGTGGAAGAAAACCGAGGAATAGGAGAAAGGCGAGGGACGGTAGGGGAAGATGTGAGAAAGAAGAAATTGAGTGAGGGGTGGTGAAGTGCGAAAAATAAGTGTGCTTATAAAATCGTACGAAATACGGGTATACTACATATTACAGCAGAAAAAAATGTGGACGCAAGGTAACTGGATAAAGATGAATGATGGTGACATTCCTGTGTGCACGATAAAACTAAAGGGTTTTACTCGGCTATGAAGAGATTAACGCCATATTAATTTTACTCTAGATGCTGCCAGATGTTTCTTTTGCTGTAAGAACATCTGACATTGAAGAGAGTAATCAATGCTGTATATAACAAATAAGGTTGTTACACTGTTCCCTAAACGGAATAATATCTCTTGGAGATAGGAAAAAAATGATAATTTGAATGAAGGGGTTAACCATTTTCCAAAGGTATGCCTGCGTTTCCTATCCCCATTATCTTTTCGGGGCGGGGGAGGAGGAGTACAGGTGTAGGGGCTCGGGTCAAGGTAACTTTCAATACATATACAGTGAAGGCGACCAAACTCACTCGTCACTAGGCAGCTTCATGTGTTAAATAAACCCTAACCACACTTTGGACGTAAACCTATACAGATCACGGACCACTAGACCACAAGGCGACATTTATATAATTACCAGCCAACGTAATAAACAGTTTCCTGTGTGAGGCAATAACTTCTATTCTATTTCCAGCCCCTCCGTCATCCCCCCTCCACGAAAAAAGCATCCTAAATCAACCCCTCTGCCCCCGATTATTGTGTGTGTGTGTGTGAGAGAGAGAGAGAGAGAGAGAGAGAGAGAGAGAGAGGGGGATAATGGTTGGAAGGAAGGAAGGAAGGAAGGTAAGAAATGAAGAATGTGTGAGATGAGTGAAAGGAGAAAAGAACACGAAGAACAGGAGAAAAGTAAGGAAGGTCTGGAAGATAAAGGGAAAGGTGAGCAGGAGTAGGAGCGAATGATAGTAGTCAAAAAATAATAGTGCAAATATAGCAAGGGCAATGAAAAACTGCACACAGTTAAAAGCAGTGCAAATATTATGGGTGCACAAGAACAGGACAAAGTTAACAGTAGTGAAAATAATTGTGTAAACATGCGAGGGGTACAGAAAACGACACTAACTGCTCAGATACAACTAACAGCGGTTCAGAGAGGTTCTAAAAATTTCACGGTACAAATAACA
This sequence comes from Coenobita brevimanus, assembly GCF_032717465.1. Lineage (NCBI taxonomy): Eukaryota > Metazoa > Arthropoda > Malacostraca > Decapoda > Coenobitidae > Coenobita > Coenobita brevimanus. The sequence goes on along the minus strand of NC_137065.1, from coordinate 22,448,699 downwards.
TGGATACAAAGTAACAGAGTACAAATAAATGGATAATATAATTGGGATATGACACAAAAAGCGAGCAACTAGAAAGCTGATAGGTGAAAGGTGAAAGATGTAGTGTAGGAAAGAAGACGGCTGATGTTAATAACTATCTTCTACACACTGGTCACTGAGGTAGACAGTTATAAACTGTCTCAGTATTTCTCTAGACTACAACACGCAACTGACGAGTTTACAGTCCAAGTCCCTGTTTCTGTTCTAGGTATGAGCAAGGTTTGATAAAGAAGACCATGCCGTAATTCGTGCCTGCACTGGAATCGAACCCAGGACTTCCCTTTTGCGTGCAGTGTGTGCATACAGTCACATCACGGTCATCATTGACTGGAGGTAAATGAGGTAAAGTGTTCATGGGATGGAGGGTATACAAAGGAGTGAGGTTAAGGGATGGGGTCTGAGTTAAAACGTTATGTGAGGAAGTGACTATGAGGAATGTTCGTCATTCTTGCTGCTGTTGTTATTGTTGTTGATGTTGTCGTTGCTGTTGTTACTATTACCCTTGTTGTCATTATGGTTGTTTTTACCCCAGGCTCATCTAGATGTGATCTCCGTGGACTGCAGACTGAAGTTTCCCTCCTCCTGCAGTGCACTGTCCTCGTCTCAGGAATGGGCAAGCAGATCAGGGACTTTTCTACAACCAACCAGTTTAACCGTCCAAACACAATCATGCCACCACGTGAAGGCGTCCCGCTCAAGAACCTTAAAGCATAAAAAGGTCACCTGTGTGTGTGTGTGTGTGTGTGTGTGTGTGTGTGGTGACTCTAAGAGAGAGAGAGAGAGAGAGAGAGAGAGAATTATGACGGGAGGAAAGGAAAACATGATGATAGTGATGAGCAATGAGATAGAAGGTGAGACAGACGAAAAGAAGGAAGACAAAACTAAGGGAAATGCGGAAGATGAGTGAAGGAATGTGAGAGGGAAGGTGAGTGAGGATAGTGAGTATTAAACAATAGGATACCTACAAATGGGATAAAAAATATAAGTGTAGTATGAATGAAGGTAGTTATAAAAATTATGGGTATAATGTAACTTTAAAGGTATGTTATGGTGAAAGCTAATATCGTAAAATTTATGTGGGCGGAAGATACGATACAA
>NC_137065.1:22400062-22445062 GCF_032717465.1 Coenobita brevimanus | reverse complement strand
AAACTCACTCGTCACTAGGCAGCTTCATGTGTTCAATAAACCCTAACCACACTTTGGACGTAAACCCATACAGATCACAGACCACTAGACCACAAGGCGACATTTATATAATTACCAGCCAACGTAATAAATAGTTTCCTGGGTGATAGCAATAATTTCTTATCTATTTCCAGCCCTAAACAGTTTCCTGGGTGATAGGAATAATTTCTTTTCTATTTCAACCCCATTTCATCCCCACACCTCCACAAAATCATCCTAAATCAACCAACCCCATTCCTTAGCATTGCGTGAGAGAGAGAGAGAGAGAGAGAGAGAGAGAGAGAGAGAGAGAGAGAGAGAGAGAGAGAGAGAGAGAGAGGGGATAATGGTTGGAAGGAAGGAAGGAAGGAAGGTAAGAAATGAAGAATGTGTGAGATGAGTGAAAGGAGAAAGGAACACGAAGAACAGGAGAAAAGTATGGAAGGTCGGGAAGATAAATGGAGAGGTGAGTAGGAGTAGGAGCGAGTGATAGTAGTCAAAAAATAATAGTGCAAATATAGCAAGGACAATGAAAAAATGCACACAGTTAAAAGCAGTGGAAATATTATGGGTGCACAAGAACAGGACAAAGTTAACAGTAGTGAAAATAATTGTGTTAACATGCGAGGGGTACAGAAAACGGCACTAACTGCTCAGGTACAACTAACATCGGTTCAGAGAGGTTCTAAAAATTTCACGGTATAAATAACATGGATGCAAAGTAACAGGGTACAAATAAATGGATAATATAATAGGGATATGACACAAAAAGCGAGCAACTAGAAAGCTGATAGGTGAAAGGTGAAAGATGTAGTGTAGGAAAGAAGACGGCTGATGTTAATACCTATCTTCTACACACTGGTCATTGAGGTAGACAGTTATAAATAGTCTCAGTATTTCTCTAGACTACAACACGCAACTGACGAGTTTACAGTCCAAGACCCTGTTTCTGTTCTAAGTATAAGCAAGGTTTGATAACGAAGACCTTCCTCAAATTCTTGCCTGCATTGGAATCGAACCCAGGACTTCTCTTTTGCGTGCAGTGTGTGCATACCGTCACATCACGGTCATCTTTGACTGGAGGTAAATGAGTTACAGTGTTCATGGGATGGAGGGTATACAAAGGAGTGAGGTTAAGGGATGGGGTCTGAGTTAAAACGTTATGTGAGGAAGTGACAATGAGGAATGTTCGTTATTCTTGCTGCTGTTATTGAGGTTGATGTTGTCGTTGCTATTGTTACTATTGCCCTTGTTGTCATTATAGTTGTTTTTACCCCAGGCTCATCCAGACGTGATCTTCGTAGACTGCAGACTGAAGTTCCCCTCCTCCTGCAGTGCACTATCCTCTTCTCAGGGATGCGCAAGCAGTTCAGGGACTATTCTACAACCGACCAGTTGAACCGCCCAAACACAATCATGCCACCACGAGAAGGCGTCCCGCTCATGAACTTTAGATGAAGGATAAAGAGGTCACCTGTGTGGTTGTGTGTGTGTGTGTGTGTGTGTGTGTGGTGAGTCAGAGAGAGATAGAGAGAGAGAGAGAGAGAGAGAATTATGACGGGAGGAAAGGAAAACAAGATGATAGTGATGAGCAATGAGATAGAAGGTGAGACAGACGAAAAGAAGGAAGACAAAACTAAGGGAAATGCGGAAGATGAGTCAATGAATGTGAGAGGGAAGGTGTGTGACGATGGTGAGTATTAAACAATAGGATACCTACAAATGGGATAAAAAATGTAAGTGTAGTATAAATGAAGGCAGTTATAAAAATTATGGGTATAATCTAACTTTAAAGGTATGTTATGGTGAAAGCTAATATCGTAAAAATTATGTGGGTGCAAGATACGATACAAAATAAATGTCTTTCAAAAAGTAGTACAAAATAATGTGAGGACACAGCATTAATAGGATACCAACACCACGAGAACAAAGTATAGGGGTAAAAAATAATAATGAAATGGGTGTGGTTGAGTAGACCTCAGTATAAAAGATGAGGGATGTAGTGGAGAAAAGAAAACACAGATTAGGCGATTGTCTGTCGACTGCATTAAGATACTTGAGGTGGACATGGAGGATTAAAAAGTCCCAGTATTCCCTTTCACTACATTACACAGCCGACAATATTACAGTCATGTCCCTGTTTTAAGTAACAGATTACATTAGAAAAAAACAAACAAACAGGACAACTCTTTTCCGTGCAGAGTTCATAGAACTACGTCACCGCAACCCCAATAGAGGTAAATGAAGTGCACTGAGATTGAAAGAGGAGTATAAATGAGTGTGGATGTGGGGTAGAACGTTGAAGCGAAGGATAACTGAAGGAAGAATATGAACGACGGGGAGATGAAGGGTTGATTTTTTTTTGTTTTTTTTTTGTTACTTTTATTGTCATTCTTTCTTTCCATCCTGATTTCGTAGCCACCATTATTGTTGGTGTTGGTGTTTTTATAGTTCATATTGTTGGTGGTTTTGCTCTTATTATTCTTCTTCCGCCAGGCTAATTTCACAGTTAACAGGGTGGAATGCTGGCTCAAGCTTCCCTGCTCCCTAAGTTCACTATCGCCATTTTAGGGGATAGGGAGTAAGATGATGGACGTATCATTAACCAAGCATTGGAGCTACCCAAATAAATATTTGTGTCACCACACGAAGGCGACGCTCTAAAGCACCTAGATGAGGGATAGGTGGTAAGCTGTGAGAGGTAAGTAAGGAATAGGTGAGAAGTAACGAGGAAGTCAGCATGCGAGGAGAGAGAGAGAGAGAGAGAGAGAGAGAGAGAGAGAGAGAGACAGACAGACAGACAGACAGACAAACAGACAGAAGACAGACACACAGACAGACAGAATAAAGATGGGAGGAAAATAAATATGAGAATGAAAATACGCGGCGACACTGAAGGTGAGAGGTAGAAGAAAACCGAGGAATAGGAGAAAGGCGAGGGACGGTGGGGGAAAGATGTGAGAAAGAAGAAATTGAGTGAGGGGTGGTGAAGTGCGAAAAATAAGTGTGCTTATAAAATCGTACGAAATACGGGTATACTACATATTACAGCAGAAAAAAAAAAATGTGGACGCAAGGTAACTGGATAAAGATGAATGATGGTGACATTCTTGTGTGCACGATAAAACTAAAGGGTTTTACTCGGCTATGAAGAGATTAACACCATATTAATTTTACTCTAGATGCTGCCAGATGTTTCTTTTGCTGTAAGAACATCTGACATTGAAGAGAGTTATCAGTGCTGTATATAACACACAAGTTTGTTACACTGTTCCCTAAACGGAATAATATCTTTTGGAGATAGGAAAAAATTATAATTTGAATGAAGGGGTTAACCATTTTCCAAAGGTAAACCTGCGTTTCCTATCCCCATTATCTTCTGGGGGCAGGGGGGAGGGAGTACAGGTGTAGGGGCTCCGGTCAAGGCAACTTTTAAAAAAATGACAGTGAAGGCGACAAAACTCACTCGTCACTAGGTAACTTCATGTGTTTAGTAAACTTTAACCACACTTTGGACGTAAACCCATACATATCACAGATCACTAGACCACAAGGCGACATTTATATAATTACCAACCAGTGTAATAAACAGTTCCCTGGGAGATAGCAATAATTTCTTTTCCATTTCCAGCCCCTCCGTCACCCCCCCTCCACGAAAAAAGCATCCTAAATCAACCCCCCCCCCATTATTGCGTGTGTGTGTGTGTGTGTGTGTGAGAGAGAGAGAGAGAGAGAGAGGGGATAATGGTTGGAAGGAAGGAAGGAAGGTAAGAAATGATGAATGTGTGAGATGAGTGAAAGGAGAAAGGAACACGAAGAACAGGAGAAAAGTAAGGAAGATCTGGAAGATAAAGGGAGAGGTGAGCAGGAGTAGGAGCGAATGATAGTAGTCAAAAAATAATAGTGCAAATATAGCAAGGGCAATGAAAAGCTGCACACAGTTAAAAGCAGTGCAAATATTATGGGTGCACAAGAACAGGACAAAGTTAACAGTAGTGAAAATAATTGTGTAAACATGCGAGGGGTACAGAAAACGACACTAACTGCTCAGGTACAACTAAAAGCGGTTCAGAGAGGTTCTAAAAATTTCACGGTACAAATAACATGGATACAAAGTAACAGAGTACAAATAAATGGATAATATAATAGGGATATGACACAAAAAGCGAGCAACTAGAAAGCTGATAGATGAAAGGTGAAAGATGTAGTGTAGGAAAGAAGACGGCTGATGTTAATACCTATCTTCTACACACTGGTCACTGAGGTAGACAGTTATAAACTGTCTCAGTATTTCTCTAGACTACAACACGCAACTGACGAGTTTACAGTCCAAGTCCGTTTCTTTATACGTATGAGCAAGGTTTGATAAATAAGACCTTGCCATAATTCGTGCCTGTACTGGAATCGAAGCCAGGACTTCTCTTTTGCGTGCAGTGTGTGCATACAGTCACATCACGGTCATCATTGACTGGAGGTAAATGAGGTAAAGTGTTCATGGGATGGAGGCTATACAAAGGAGTCAGGTTAAGGGATGGGGTCTGAGTTAAAACTTTATGTGAGGAAGTGACTATGAGGAATGTTCGTTATTCTTGCTGCTGTTGTTATTGTTCTTCATGTTGTCGTTGCTATTGTTACTATTGCCCTTGTTGTCATTATGGTTGTTTTTACCCCAGGCTCATCTAGATGTGATCTCCGTGGACTACAGACTGAAGTTCCCCTCCTCCTGCAGTGCACTGTCCTCTTCTCAGGGATGGGCAAGCAGTTCAGGGACTTTTCTACAACCAACCAGTTGAACCGCCCAAACACAATCATGCCACCACGTGAAGGCGTCCCGCTCAAGAACCTTAAAGCATAAAAAGGTCACCTGTGTGTGTGTGTGTGTGTGTGTGTGTGTGTGTGTGTGTGTGTGTGTGTGTGTGTGTGTGTGTGTGTGTGTGTGTGGTGACTCTAAGAGAGAGAGAGAGAGAGAATTATGACGGGAGGAAAGGAAAACATGATGATAGTGATGAGCAATGAGATAGAAGGTGAGACAGACAAAAAGAAGGAACAGAAAACTAAGGGAAATGCGGAAGATGAGTGTATGAATGTGAGAGGGAAGGTGAGTGACGATGGTGAGTATTAAACAATAGGATACCTACAAAAGCAATAAAAAATATAGGTGTAGTATGGATGAAGGCAGTTATAAAAATTATGGGTATAATATAACATGAAATGTAAGTTATGGTGAAAGCTAATATCGTAACAATTATGTGGGTGGAAGATACGATACAAAATAAGTGTCTTTCCAAAAGTAGTACAAAATAATGCGAGGACACAGCATTAATAGGATACCAACAACACGAGAACAAAGCATAGGGATAAAAAATAATAATGAAATGGGTGTGGTTGAGTAGACCTGAATGTGAAAGATGAGGGACGTAGTGGAGAAAACACCACACGGATTAGGCGATTGTCTGTCGACTGCATTAAGATACTGAGGTGGACATGGAAGATTAAAAAGTCCTAATATTCCCTTTGACTACGTTGCACAGCCGACGAGGTTACAGTCATGTCCTTGTTTTAAGTAACAAACTGCATTGCGAAAAAAAAAAAAAAAAAAAAAAGGACAACGTTTTTGCGTGCAAAGTGTTCATAGAACTAAATCACCGCAACCCCAATAGAGGTAAATGAAGTGCACTGAGAATGAAAGAGGAGTATAAATGAGTGTGGATGTGGGGTAGAACGTTGAAGCGAAGGATAGCTGAAGGAAGAATATGAACGACGGGGAGAATGAAGGGTTGATTTTTTTTTTTTTTTTTGTTACTTTTATTGTCATTCTTTCTTACTTTCCATCCTGATTTCGTAGCCAACATTATTGCAAGTGTTAGTGTTGGTGTTTTTATAGTTCTTATTGTTGGTGGTGTTGCCCTTTTTCTTCTTCTTCCGCCAGGCTAATTTCCCAGTTAACAGGGTGGAATGCTGGCTCAAGCTTCCCTGCTCCCTAAGTCCACCATCGTCATTTCAGGGGATAGGGAGGAAGATGAAGGCCGTATCATTAACCAAGCATTGAAGCTACCCAGATAAATATTTGTGTCACCACACGAGGGCGACACTCTAAAGCACCTAGATGAGGGATAGGTGGTAAGCTGTGAGAGGTAAGTAAGGAATAGGTGAGAAGTAACGAGGAAGTGAGGATGCGAGGAGAGAGAGAGAGAGAGAGAGAGAGAGAGAGACAGAAAGAGAGAGAGAGAGACAGACAGACAGACAGACAGAAGACAGACACACAGACACACAGACAGAGAGAATAAAGATGGGAGGAAAATAAATTTGAGAATGAAAATAAGCGGTGACACTGAAGGTGAGAGGTGGAAGAAAACCGAGGAATAGGAGAAAGGCGAGGGACGGTTGGGGAAGATGTGAGAAAGAAGAAATTGAGTGAGGGGTGGTGAAGTGCGAAAAATAAGTGTGCTTATAAAATCGTACGAAATACGGGTATACTACATATTACAGCAGAAAAAAAAAAATGTGGACGCAAGGTAACTGGATAAAGATGAATGATGGTGACATTCCTGTGTGCACGATAAAACTAAAGGGTTTTACTCGGCTATGAAGAGATTAACGCCATATTAATTTTACTCTAGATGCTGCCAGATGTTTCTTTTGCTGTAAGAACATCTGACATTGAAGAGAGTAATCAATGCTGTATATAACAAATAAGGTTGTTACACTGTTCCCTAAAGTGAATAATATCTCTTGGAGATAGGAAAAAAATGATAATTTGAATGAAGGGGTTAACCATTTTCCAAAGGTATGCCTGCGTTTTCTATCCCCATTATCTTTTGGGGGCGGGGGAGGAGGAGTACAGGTGTAGGGGCTCGGGTCAAGGTAACTTTCAATACATATACAGTGAAGGCGACCAAACTCACTCGTCACTAGGCAGCTTCATGTGTTCAATAAACCCTAACCACACTTTGGACGTAAACCTATACAGATCACAGACCACTAGACCACAAGGCAACATTTATATAATTACCAGCCAACGTAATAAACAGTTTCCTGGGTGACAGCAATAACTTCTATTCTATTTCCAGCCCCTCCGTCATCCCCCCTCCACGAAAAAACCATCCTAAATCAACCCCTCTGCCCCCGATTATTGTGTGTGTGTGTGTGAGACAGAGAGAGAGGGGGGGGGGATAATGGTTGGAAGGAAGGAAGGAAGGAAGGTAAGAAATGAAGAATGTGTGAGATGAGTGAAAGGAGAAAGGAACACGAAGAACAAGAGAAAAGTAAGGAAGGTCTGGAAGATAAAGGGAGAGGTGAGCAGGAGTAGGAGCGAATGATAGTAGTCAAAAAATAATACTGCAAATATAGCAGGGGCAATGAAAAACTGCACACAGTTAAAAGCAGTGCAAATATTATGGGTGCACAAGAACAGGACAAAGTTAACGGTAGTGAAAATAATTGTGTAAACATGCGAGGGGTACAGAAAACGACACTAACTGCTCAGATACAACTAACAGCGGTTCAGAGAGGTTCTAAAAATTTCACGGTACAAATAACATGGATACAAAGTAACAGAGTACAAATAAATGGATAATATAATAGGGATATGACACAAAAAGCGAGCAACTAGCAAGCTGATAGGTGAAAGGTGAAAGATGTAGTGTAGGAAAGAAGACGGCTGATGTTAATACCTATCTTCTACACACTGGTTACTGAGGTAGACAGTAATAAACTGTCTCAGTATTTCTCTAGACTACAACACGCAACTGACGAGTTTACAGTCCAAGTCCCTGTTTCTGTTCTAGGTATGAGCAAGGTTTGATAAAGAAGACCTTGCCGTAATTCGTGCCTGCACTGGAATCGAACCCAGGACTTCTCTTTTGCGTGCAGTGTGTGCATACAGTCACATCACGGTCATCATTGACTGGAGGTAAATGAGGTAAAGTGTTCATGGGATGGAGGCTATACAAAGGAGTGAGGTTAAGGGATGGGGTCTGAGTTCAAACGTTATGTGAGGAAGTGACTATGAGGAATGTTCGTTATTCTTGCTGCTGTTGTTATTGTTGTTGATGTTCTCGTTGCTGTTGTTACTATTACCCTTGTTGTCATTATGGTTGTTTTTACCCCAGGCTCATCTAGACGTGATCTCCGTGGACTGCAGACTGAAGTTCCCCTCCTCCTGCAGTGCACTGTCCTCTTCTCAGGAATGGGCAAGCAGATCAGGGACTTTTCTACAACCAACCAGTTTAACCGCCCAAACACAATCATGCCACCACGTGAAGGCGTCCCGCTCAAGAACCTTAAAGCATAAAAAGGTCACCTGTGTGTTTGTGTGTGTGTGTGTGTGTGTGTGTGGTGACTCTAAGAGAGAGAGAGAGAGAGAGAGAGAGAGAGAGAGAGAATTATGACGGGAGGAAAGGAAAACATGATGATAGTGATGAGCAATGAGATAGAAGGTGAGACAGAAGAAAAGAAGGAAGACAAAACTAAGGGAAATGCGGAAGATGAGTGAAGGAATGTGAGAGGGAAGGTGAGTGAGGATAGTGAGTATTAAACAATAGGATACCTACAAATGGGATAAAAAAAATATAGGTGTAGTATGGATGAAGGCAGTTATAAAAATTATGGGTATAATATAACATGAAATGTAAGTTATGGTGAAAGCTAATATCGTAAAATTTATGTGGGCGGAAGATACGATACAAAATAAGTGTCTTTCAAAAAGTAGTACAAAATAATGCAAGGACACAGCATTAATAGGATACCAACAACACGAGAACAAAGTATAGGGATAAAAAATAATAATGAAATGGGTGTGGTTGAGTAGACCTGAATGTGAAAGATGAGGGACGTAGTGGAGAAAACAGCAGACGGATTAGGCGACTGTCTGTCGACTGCATTAAGATACTGAGGTGGACATGGAAGATTAAAAAGTCCTAATATTCAATTTGACTACGTTGCACAGCCGACGAGGTTACAGTCATGTCCTTGTTTTAAGTAAAAAACTGCATTGAAAAAAAAAAAAAAAAAAAAAAGGACAACGTTTTTGCGTGCAAAGTGTTCATAGAACTACATCACCGCAACCACAATAGAGGTAAATGAAGTGCACTGAGAATGAAAGAGGAGTATAAATGAGTGTGGATGTGGGGTAGAACGTTGAAGCGAAGGATAACTGAAGGAAGAATATGAACGACCGGGAGGATGAAGGGTTGATATTTTTATTATTTTTTGGTTACTTTTATTGTCATTCTTTCTTACTTTCCTTCTTGATTTCGTAGCCACCTTTATTGCTGGTGTTGGTGTTGGTGTTTTTATAGTTCTTATTGTTGGTGGTGTTGCTCTTGTTATTCTTCTTCCGCCAGGCTAATTTCACAGTTAACAGGGTGGAATGCTGGCTCAAGCTTCCTTGCTCCCTAAATCCACCATCGTCATTTCAGGGGATAGGAAGTAAGATGATGGACGTATCATTAACCAAGCTTTGGAGCTGCCCAGATAAGTATTTGTGTCACCATACGAAGGCGACGCTCTAAAGCACCTAGATGAGGGATAGGTGGTAAGCTGTGAGAGGTAGGGAAGGAATGGGTGGGAGGTAACGAGGAAGTGAGGATGCGACTGGAGAGAGAGAGACGGGGGGGGGAGGCAGAGTGAGAGAGAAAGAGAGAGAGAGAGAGACAGGGAAAGGGGGAGAGAGAGAGAGAGAGAGAGAGAGACAGACAGACAGACAGACAGAGACAGACAGACAGATAGACAGAAAGAGACAGAGAGAGGGAGAAAGCGAGAAAGAGAGAGAGAGAGAGAGAGAGAGAGAGAGAGAGAGAGAGAGAGAGAGAGGGAGGGAGGGAGGAAAAGAGGGCGAGAGAGAGAGAGAGAGAGAGAGAGAGAGAGAGAGAGAGAGAGAGAGAGAGAGAGAGAGAGAGAGAGAGAGAGAGAGAGAGAGAGAGAGAGAGAGAGAGAGAGAGAGAGAGAGAGAGAGAGAGAGAGAGAGACAGACAGACAGACAGAGAGAGAGAGAGGGAAAGGGAGAGAGAGAGAGAGAGAGAGAGAGAGAGAAGAGAGAGGGAGAGAGAGAGAGAGAGAGAGAGAGACAGACAGACAGACAGACAGACAGAGACAGAGAGAGAAAGAGCGAGAGACAGACAGACACACAGACACACAGACACACAGACACACAGAATAAAGATGGGAGGAAAATAAATATGAGAATGAAAATAAGCGGCGACACTGAAGGTGAGAGGTGGAAGAAAACCGAGGAATAGGAGAAAGGCGAGGGACGGTGGGGGAAGACGTGAGAAAGAAGAAACTGAGTGAGGGGTGGTGAAGTGCGAAAAATAAGTGTGCTTATAAAATCGTACGAAATACGGGTATACTACATATTACAGCAGAAAAAAAAAAATGTGGACGCAAGGTAACTGGATAAAGATGAATGATGGTGGCATTCTTGTGTGCACGATAAAACTAAAGGGTTTTACTCGGCTATGAAGAGATTAACGCCATATTAATTTTACTCCAGATGCTGCCAGATGTTTCTTTTCCTGTAAGAACATCTCTGACATTGAAGAGAGTAATCAATGCTGTATATAACACATAAGTTTGTTACACTGTTCCCCAAACTGATTAAAATCTCTTGGAGATAGGAAAAAAAATGATAATTTGAATGAAGGGGTTAACCATTTTCCCAAGGTAAACCTGCGTTTACTCTCCCCATTATCTTTTGGGGGCGGGGGAGGGGAGTACAGGTGTAGGGACTCGGGTCAAGGTAACTTTTAAAACATTGACAGTGAAGGCGACCAAACTCACTCGTCACTAGGCAGCTTCATGTGTTCAATAAACCCTAACCACACTTTGGACGTAAACCCATACAGATCACAGACCACTAGACCACAAGGCGACATTTATATAATTACCAGCCAACGTAATAAACAGTTTCCTGGGTGATAGCAATAATTTCTTTTCTATTTCCAGCCCTAAACAGTTTCCTGGGTGATAGGAATAATTTCTTTTCTATTTCAACCCCATTTCATCCCCACACCTCCACAAAATCATCCTAAATCAACCAACCAAATTCCTAAATATTGCGTGAGAGAGAGAAAGAGAGAGAGAGAGAGAGAGAGAGAGAGAGAGAGAGAGAGGGGGGGGATAATGGTTGGAAGGAAGGAAGGTAAGAAATGAAGAATGTGTGAGATGAGTGAAAGGAGAAAGGAACACGATGAACAGGAGAAAAGTATGGAAGGTCGGGAAGATAAATGGAGAGGTGAGTAGGAGTAGGAGCGAGTGATAGTAGTCAAAAAATAATAGTGCAAATATAGCAAGGACAATGAAAAAATGCACACAGTTAAAAGCAGTGCAAATATTATGGGTGCACAAGAACAGGACAAAGTTAACAGTAGTGAAAATAATTGTGTAAACATGCGAGGGGTACAGAAAACGGCACTAACTGCTCAGGTACAACTAACAGCGGTTCAGAGAGGTTCTAAAAATTTCAAGGTACAAATAACATGGATGCAAAGTAACAGGGTACAAATAAATGGATAATATAATAGGGATATGACACAAAAAGCGAGCAACTAGAAAGCTGATAGGTGAAAGGTGAAAGATGTAGTGTAGGAAAGAAGACGGCTGATGTTAATACCTATCTTCTACACACTGGTCATTGAGGTAGACAGTTATAAATAGTCTCAGTATTTCTCTAGACTACAACACGCAACTCACGAGTTTACAGTCCAAGTCCCTGTTTCTGTTCTAAGTATAAGCAAGGTTTGATAACGAAGACCTTCCCCAAATTCTTGCCTGCATTGGAATCGAACCCAGGACTTCTCTTTTGCGTGCAGTGTGTGCATACCGTCACATCACGGTCATCTTTGACTGGAGGCAAATGAGTTAAAGTGTTCATGGGATGGAGGGTATACAAAGGAGTGAGGTTAAGGGATGGGGTCTGAGTTAAAACGTTATGTGAGGAAGTGACAATGAGGAATGTTCGTTATTCTTGCTGCTGTTATTGAGGTTGATGTTGTCGTTGCTATTGTTACTATTGCCCTTGTTGTCATTATAGTTGTTTTTACCCCAGGCTCATCCAGACGTGATCTTCGTGGACTGCAGACTGAAGTTCCCCTCCTCCTGCAGTGCACTATCCTCTTCTCAGGGATGGGCAAGCAGTTCAGGGACTATTCTACAACCGACCAGTTGAACCGCCCAAATACAATCATGCCACCACGAGAAGGCGTCCCGCTCATGTACTTTAGATGAAGGATAAAGAGGTCACCTGTGTGGTTGTGTGTGTGTGTGTGTGTGTGTGTGTGAGTGTGTGTGTGTGATGACTCTAAGAGAGAGAGAGAGAGAGAGAGAGAGAGAGAGAGAGAATTATGACGGGAGGAAAGGAAAACATGATGATAGTGATGAGCAATGAGATAGAAGGTGAGACAGACGAAAAGAAGGAAGACAAAACTAAGGGAAATGCGGAAGATGAGTCAATGTGAGCGGGAAGGTGAGTGAGGATAGTGAGTATTAAACAATAGGATACCTACAAATGGGATAAAAAATGTAAGTGTAGTATGGATGCAGGCAGTTATAAAAATTATGGGTATAATCTAACTTTAAAGGTATGTTATGGTGAAAGCTAATATCGTAAAAATTATGTGAGTGCAAGATACGATACAAAATAAGTGTCTTTGAAAAAGTAGTACAAAATAATGTGAGGACACAGCATTAATAGGATACCAACAACACGAGAACAAAGCATAGGGGTAAAAAATAATAATGAAATGGGTGTGGTTGAGTAGACCTCAGTATAAAAGATGAGGGATGTAGTGGAGAAAAGACCACACAGATTAGTCGATTGTCTGTCGACTGCATTAAGATACTTGAGGTGGACATGGAGGATTAAAAAGTCCCAGTATTCCCTTTGACTACATTACAAAGCCGACAATATTACAGTCATGTCCCTGTTTTAAGTAACAGATTACATTAGAAAAAAACAAACAAACAGGACAACTCTTTTGCGTGCAGTGTTCATAGAACTACGTCACCGCAACCCCAGTAGAGGCAAATGAAGTGCACTGAGATTGAAAGAGGAGTATAAATGAGTGTGGATGTGGGGTAGAACTTTGAAGCGAAGGATAACTGAAGGAAGAATATGAACGACGGGGAAAATGAAGGGCTGATTTTTTTTTTTTTTTTGTTACTTTTATTGTCATTCTTTCTTACTTTCCATCCTGATTTCGTAGCCACCATTATTATTGGTGTTGGTGTTTTTATAGTTGATATTGTTGGTGGTGTTCCTCTTGTTATTCTTCTTCCGCCAGGCTAATTTCACAGTTTACAGGGTGGAATGCTGGCTCAAGCTTCCCTGCTCCCTAAGTTCACTATCGCCATTTCAAGGGATAGGGAGTATGATGATGGACGTATCATTAACCAAGCATTGGAGCTACCCAGATAAATATTTGTGTCACAACACGAAGGCGACGCTCTAAAGCACCTAGATGAGGGATAGGTGGTAAGCTGTGAGAGGTAAGTAAGGAATAGGTGAGAAGTAACGAGGAAGTCAGGATGCGAGGAGAGAGAGAGAGAGAGAGAGAGACAGAGACAGAGAGACAGAGACAGACAGACAGACAGACAGACAGACAGAAGACAGACACAGAGACACACAGACAGACAGAATAAAGATGGGAGGAAAATAAATATGAGAATGAAAATACGCTGCGACACTGAAGGTGAGAGGTAGAAGAAAACCGAGGAATAGGAGAAAGGCGAGGGACGGTGGGGGGAAGATGTGAGAAAGAAGAAATTGAGTGAGGGGTGGTGAAGTGCGAAAAATAAGTGTGCTTATAAAATCGTACGAAATACGGGTATACTACATATTACAGCAGAAAAAAAAAAATGTGGACGCAAGGTAACTAGATAAAGATGAATGATGGTGACATTCTTGTGTGCACGATAAAACTAAAGGGTTTTACTCGGCTATGAAGAGATTAACGCCATATTAATTTTACTCTAGATGCTGCCAGATGTTTCTCTTGCTGTAAGAACAACTGACATTGAAGAGAGTAATCAGTGCTGTATATAACACATAAGTTTGTTACACTGTTCCCTAAACGGAATAATATCTCTTGGAGATAGGAAAAAGATGATAATTTGAATGAAGGGGTTAACCAATTTCCAAAGGTAAACCTGAGTTTACTATCCCCATTATCTTTTGGGGGAGGGGGAGGGGAGTACCGGTGTAGGGGCTCGGGTCAAGGTAACTTTTAAAACATTGACAGTGAAGGCGACCAAACTCACTCGTCACTAGGCAGCTTCATGTGTTCAATAAACCCTAACCACACTTTGGACGTAAACCCATACAGATCACAGACCACTAGACCACAAAGCGACATTTATATAATTACCAGCCAACGTAATAAACAGTTTCCTGGGCGACAGCATTAATTACTATTCTATTTCCAGCCAATCCGTCATCCCCCCTCCAAGAAAAAAGCATCCAAAATCAACCCCCCCCCCCTGATTATTGTGTGTGTGTGTGTGTGTGTGTGTGTGTGTGTGTGTGTGTGTGTGTGTGTGTCTGTGTGAGAGAGAGAGAGAGAGACAGACAGACAGACAGACAGACAGAGAGGGAGGATAATGGTTGGAAGGAAGGAAGGAAAGAAGGTAAGAAATGAAGAAAGTGTGAGATGAGTGAAAGGAGAAAGGAACACGAAGAACAGGAGAAAAGTAAGGAAGGTCGGGAAGATAAAGGGAGAGGTGAGTAGGAGTAGGAGCGAGCGATAGTGGTCAAAAAATAATAGCGCAAATATACCAAGGACAATGAAAAAATGCACACAGTTAAAAGCAGTGCAAATAATATGGGTGCACAAGAACAGGACAAAGTTAACAGTAGTGAAAATAATTGTGTAAACATGCGAGGGGTACAGAAAACGACACTAACTGCTGAGGTACAACTAACAACGGTTCAGAGAGGTTCTAAAAATTTCACGGTACAAATAACATGGATACAAAGTAACAGAGTACAAATAAATGGATAATATAATAGGGATATGACACAAAAAGCGAGCAACATGAAAGCTGATAGGTGAAAGGTGAAAGATGTAGTGTAGGAAAGAAGACGGCTGATGTTAATACCTATCTTCTACACACTGGTCATTGAGGTAGACAGTTATAAACAGTCTCAGTATTTCTCTAGACTACAACACGCAACTGACGAGTTTACAGTCCAAGTCCCTGTTTCTGTTCTAAGTATAAGCAAGGTTTGATAACGAAGACCTTCCCCAAATTCTTGCCTGCATTGGAATCGAACCCAGGACTTCTCTTTTGCATGCAGTGTTTCCATACAATTACAGCACGGTCATCTTTGACTGGAGGTAAATGAGTTAAAGTGTTCATAGAATGGAGGGTATACAAAGGAGTGAGGTTAAGGGATGGGGTCTGAGTTAAAACGTTATGTGAGGAAGTGACTATGAGGAATGTTCGTTATTCTTCTTGCTGTTATTGTTGTTGATGTTGTCGTTGCTCTTGTTACTATTGCCCTTGTTGTCATTATAGTTGTTTTTACTCCAGGCTCATCTAGTCGTGAACTCCGTGGACTGCAGACTGAAGTTCCCCTCCTCCTGCAGTCCACTATCCTCTTCTCAGGGATGGGCAAGCAATTCAGGGACTATTCTACAACCGACCAGTTGAACCGCCCAAACACAATCATGCCACCACGTGAAGGCTCCCGCTCAAGAACCTTAAAGCATAAAGAGGTTCCTATTTGTGTGTGTGTGTGTGTGTGTGTGTGTGTGTGGTGACTTTAAGAGAGAGAGAGAGAGAGAGAGAGAGAGAGAGAGAGAGAGAGAATTATGATGGGAGGAAAGGAAAACATGATGATAGTGATGAGCAATGAGATAGAAGGTGAGACAGACGAAAAGAAGGAAGACAAAACTAAGGGAAATGCGGAAGATGAGTGAAGGAATGTGAGAGGGAAGGTGAGTGAGGATAGTGAGTATTAAACAATAGGATACCTACAAATGGGATAAAAAATGTAAGTGTAGTATAAATGAAGGCAGTTATAAAAATTATGGGTATAATCTAACTTTAAAGGTATGTTATGGTGAAAGCTAATATCGTAAAAATTATGTGGGTGCAAGATACGATACAAAATAAATGTCTTTCAAAAAGTAGTACAAAATAATGCGAGGACACAGCATTAATAGGATACCAACAACACGAGAACAAAGCATAGGGGTAATAAATAATAATGAAATGGGTGTGGTTGAGTAGACCTGAATGTGAAAGATGAGGGACGTAGTGGAGAAAACACCACACGGATTAGGCGATTGTCTGTCGACTGCATTAAGATACTGAGGTGGACATGGAAGATTAAAAATTCCTAATATTCCCTTTGACTACGTTGCACAGCCGACGAAGTTACAGTCATGTCCTTGTTTTAAGTAACAAACTACATTGGAAAAAAAAAAAAAAAAAAAAAGGACAACGTTTTTGCGTGCAAAGTGTTCATAGAACTACATCACCGCAACCCCAATAGAGGTAAATGAAGTGCACTGAGAATGAAAGAGGAGTATAAATGAGTGTGGATGTGGGGTAGAACGTTGAAGCGAAGGATAACTGAAGGAAGAATATGAACGACCGGGAGGATGAAGGGTTGATATTTTTATTATTTTTTGGTTACTTTTATTGTCATTCTTTCTTACTTTCCTCCTTGATTTCGTAGCCGCCTTTATTGCTGGTGTTGGTGTTGGTGTTTTTATAGTTCTTATTGTTGGTGGTGTTCCTCTTGTTATTCTTCTTCCGCCAGGCTAATTTCACAGTTAACAGGGTGGAATGCTGGCTGAAGCTTCCCTGCTCCCTAAGTCCACTATCGTCATTTCATGGGATAGGGAGTAAGATGATGGACGTATCATTAACCAAGCATTGGAGCTACCCAGATAAATATTTGTGTCACCACACGAAGGCGACGCTCTAAAGCACCTAGATGAGGGATAGGTGGTAAGCTGTGAGAGGTAAGGAATAGGTGAGAAGTAACGAGGAAGTAAGGAAGCGAGGAGAGAGAGAGAGAGAGAGAGAGAGAGAGAGAGAGAGAGACAGACAGACAGACAGACAGACACACAGACACAGAATAAAGATGGGAGGAAAACAAATATAAGAATGAAAATACGCGGCGACACTGAAGGTGAGAGGTGGAGGAAAACCGAGGAATAGGAGAAAGGCGAGGGACGGTGGGGGAAGATGTGAGAAAGAAGAAACTGAGTGAGGGGTGGTGAAGTGCGAAAAATAAGTGTGCTTATAAAATCGTACGAAATACGGGTATACTACATATTACAGCAGAAAAAAAAAAATGTGGACGCAAGGTAACTGGATAAAGATGAATGATGGTGGCATTCTTGTGTGCACGATAAAACTAAAGGGTTTTACTCGGCTATGAAGAGATTAACGCCATATTACTTTTACTCTAGATGCTGCCAGATGTTTCTTTTGCTGTAAGAACATCTGACATTGAAGAGGGTAATCAATGCTGTATATAGCACATAAGTTTGTTACACTGTTCCCTAAACTGAATATCTCTTGGAGATAGGAAAAAAATGATAATTTGAATGAAAGGGTTAACCATTTTCCAAAGGTAAACCTGCGTTTACTCTCCCCATTATCTTTTGGGGGCGGGGGGGGGGGGGAGTAAGGTGTAGGGGTTCGGGTCAAGGTAACTTTTAAAACATTGACAGTGAAGGCGACCAAACTCACTCGTCACTAGGCAGCTTCATGTGTTCAATAAACCCTAACCACACTTTGGATGTAAACCCATACAGATCACAGACCACTAGACCACAAGGCGACATTTATATAATTACCAGCCAACGTAATAAACAGTTTCCTGGGTGACAGCAATAATTTCTTTTCTATTTCCAGCCCTAAACAGTTTCCTGGGTGACAGCAATAATTACTTTTCTATTTCCAGCCCCATCGTCATCCTTCCACCTCCACAAAATCATCCTAAATCAACCAACCCCCTTCCTAAGCATTGCGTGAAAGGTAGAGAGAGAGAGAGAGAGGGGGGGGAATAATGGCTGGAAGGAAGGTAAGAAATGAAGAAAGTGTGAGATGAGTGAAAGTAGAAAGGAACACGAAGAACAGGAGAAAAGTAATGAAGGTCGGGAACATAAAGGGAGAGGTGAGTAGGAGTAGGAGCGAGTGATAGTAGTAAAAAAAAATAATAGTGCAAATATAGCAAGGGCAATGAAAAAAATGCACACAGTTAAAAGCAGTGCAAATATTATGGGTGCACAAGAACAGGACAAAGTTAACAGTAGTGAAAATAATTGTGTAAACATGCGAGGAGTACAGAAAACGACACTAACTGCTCAGGTACAACTAACAGCGGTTCAAATAGCTTCTAAAAATTTCAGGGTACAAATAACATGGACGCAAAGTAACAGACTACAAATAAATGGATAATATAAAATGGCTATGAAACAAAAAGTGAGCAACTAGAGCGCTGAGAGGTGAAAGGTGAAAAATGTAGTATGAAAAAAGAAGGCTGATGTTAATGCCTATCTTCTACACACTGGTCACTGAGGTAGACATTCAGTTACAAACAGTCCCAGTATTCCTCTAGACTACAACACGCAATTGGCGAGGTTAAGGTCAAAGTCCCTGTTCCTGGTATGAGTAAGGTTTGATAACGAAGACCTTGCCGTAATTCTTGCCTGCATTGGAATTGAACACAGGACTTCTCTTTTTCGTGCAGTGTCTGCATACAATTACAGCACGGTCATCTTTGACTGGAGGTAAATGAAGTAAAGTGTTCATGGGATGGAGGGTATACAAAGGAGTGAGGCTAAGGGATGGGGTCTGAGTTAAAACTGTATGTAAGGAAGTGACTATGAGGAATGTTCGTTATTCTTGTTGCTGTTATTGTTGTTGATGTTGTCGTTACTATTGCCCTTGTTGTCATTGTTGTTGTTGTTACCCCAGGCTCATCTAGACGTGAACTCCGTGGACTGCAGGCTGAAGTTCCCCTCCTCTTGCAGTCCACCATCCTCCTCTCAGGAATGGGAAAGCAGTTCAGGGACGTCTACAACTGACCAGTTGAACCGCCCAAACACAATGATGCCACCACGTGAAGGCGTCCCGCTCTAGAACTTAAGATGAAGGATAAAAAGGTCACTGTGTGTGTGTGTGTGTGTGTGTGTGTGTGAGAGAGAGAGAGAGAGAGAGAGAGAGAGAGAGAGAGAGAGAGAGAGAGAGAGAGAGAATTTGTGGGAACAGGAAAGAGAGAGAGAAAAAAAGAAAATAATAATAGGAAGACTCATTGGCAAAACTGTATGGAAGCTGAGAGGAAAAAAATCCTGAATGTGAGGAGTGAGATTATTTTATTGGCCACAGAGTAATCGGCTCATACAGAACTGCTGACATTTAACTCAACTTTGCTGAACATGAAGTCATTATGAACATTGCCTAAAATTTCACACAAATTCTTCCTCCGTTCATCATAATACATTCTCCAGCTCACTTACTGTCTTCGTCATCATCTCACCGACTTCACCCCCAACCACCACCATCAATCCTAAACGGGAAAAGAGATCAGGATAATGATGTAGATGATGATGGTGATGATAATAATACTGATGATGGAAAGGTGGAGGAATATATATATATATATATATATATATATATATATATATATATATATATATATATATATATATATATATATATATAGATATGAGTTAATGGTACATGACACATGGTTTTTGGTACAATATTTTATTCATGCTAAAGACACGGAATTTTTATCAAGGGTGAAAAAAAAAACAATGTAAGAAGAATGTAAGAGTGAGATTATGAGAATGATAATAAGCTTAATAAATATGCGCACCAAGTATACCCATTTACTATTTATGATGATGAGAATTTGTATGTTTAGTCAAGCTTAGCGACACGATTTTATCCAGACGACACTGATGTGTATTCCAGCTGCTGCCAGATAATTTGTTGCACTGACAGAGTTAATTCAAATAGTCTGTCCTGTGTTGAACAAAATCGCCTGGCGTGAAACAAAACAGCCCAGCCAACGTCTGAATTATCATCTATATTCACCTGAGTAAAAAAGCAAAATTCAACTCTATTGGCTATCACCAATTGGTTTGTGCGATGTGGGAATGTCTTGCAGTTATTCATAAAGTAACCCAAGAACTGAACTAAACAGCTGTATGTGAATTCACATACAGCCCAACAGAGGTAAACAGAAAAAGAATACAGTGATGCATAATGGTTGACCACTAATCTGACAAAAAAACACAAAATTACATCCCATTTACAGTTTGCAGACAACAAGTAACATTGCTTAAAAATTATCACACCTGGCGGAACAAGTTACCATCCAACCCGCACACTGACTAACATTCACTATAAACCATCACAGTTACGACTAAATGAAATATTAATAAAGATGTTTATTTACTTTTTTTTTTTTTTAACTATAATAAAGTAGGTACATCTCTTCCCTACATCCATTACATTTTCGTAATTTCTGTTATCATGTCTTCCTTCACTGTGCTTCTGTATTTTCAAGTATGCTTCCCACCACCTTTGTCTTTCCCTACCTTCGTGGTACTAATGTTGGCTACTTCACTTGTCCTTCCCTAGCTTCTCATTGTACAACGGACTGCACATTTTCCCGTCTTCACGAAGTTTACCATACATCTCCTGTACCATACTTTTCTCCCTTCGCTGTTCTTCCACATGTTCACTGTGCTTTAAGCTTTCCCACCTTCACTGTTATTCATTACTTTCTTTATGCTTCCCTTTATTCAGTGTACTTCTATTCCTTCCCTATGTTTACTTTCCATCACTGTTCAACTTCCTTCACAATGCTTCCATTTTTTCAGTTTCCTCCCCTTCACTGTATTCATTTTTCATTATGGTTTTCTCCTTCACACTGCTTCAGTATTTCATCATTCTTTTCCTACAAATACTGACAATGATTGTGAAAATTAATGTGTGTAGAATGTGCAGTGGGAAGAAAAAAATCTGAGCATTGCCCACAAAATCCGTTGAAAATAATGTATAGTAAAAAAAAAAAAAAAAAAAAAAAGTTTGGTGTTAACTGGTTGGTGTGGCATCACACTAATAACTTGTAAAAATGATTAATACGTGTAAATACGTTTCTATGAATGAGCGTGTACTGCATAAGAGAGAGAGAGAGAGAATTGCATCGCTTGAAATAAAAGGAAGTGATGATATCAGAAGTGGCTGGGAGTAATACCGTTACGTGTTTATGACCATGTTTGTAAATAAATTTACTTGGATTAATGGATGCCACAGAATAAATGGAATTCCGTGTGTGTGTGTGTGTGTTGTCTCTAGATTCACCTAACCGCTTGAATTATGATGATTCCAAGTCTGGAGTTACTGAATTCGTGTATAACCATATATATTTTTGAGTCAGCAAATGTAACGATACATAACCCATTAACTTAGAACACCACTACATAAAACTAGAAATTGTCTATTTAAACAGCAAACTAAATTTGCCATGAATTAGATACGGTATATGCTTCGTAGGCGATCAGGGCCAATGAGTCTTCCTATTATTATTGTCTTTTTTTTTCTGTTCCCACAAATTCTCTCTCTCTCTCTCTCTCTCTCTCTCTCTCTCTCTCTTCGTAGGCGATCAGGGCCGGTATGTTACTGTGGCAATATGGGCTGGGCCAGAATATAGTGCAATGTGTATTATTTTGCAGCATACTGATTCAATTCACTCCATATGTATTGCCATGACGATGATGGTATGATGGTGGTGGTGGTGATAAGAAAGGCGGCGAAAATAAAGGAAAGCGCTCAGGAGGAAGGAAAGTGGTTAGAACAACAGTATCAGAAAAAAAAAAAAAAATGTACATACCTACGCAATTATATGTATACTTTCTTTGGAGTAATCCTTTCTTGACTGACGGAGACAGTTAAAAATACTGGCAGGTCACCGTAAACTACGAATCCTGATATACCAAGAAAGCTACTGGCAGGTTGGTAGGTGGCTGCTGTTTTAATATCCTCACATAGGTCGTGAAAAGCCATGAACATATGCAGGATGACAGACTAATGTGCACACAAACTGTGTCTGGTACGGTCATGTCTACACATATGCATGGACAATGGGTCATTTCGATTGTCTCCACCTACAATAATAATAATAATAATAATAATAAATAATAATAATAAAAATGAGGCACAGACTATCTACTTACCACCACACACGAGGCGCTAGGACCGGTCAAGGGCAACTTCTCTCTGTAGCTGTAGAAACAGTAGCGTAGTCAGATTTCCACAACTGGGAGGGTCGAAGTGGGCCCAAGTCTTCTTCCGTAATTAACAGTAAAATTTAAGAAAGCCTGTCGAGGAGGGCTTAGACTCTGACCATGGGGTCACGGAAGCCATTCCCATTGCCTCCTCCCGCCCTTCATAGCCATGTCACTTAGCAGCAGCGGCAGTAGGTTGTCTTCGCACGGCTCCTGATATTGATCCAAGTCACCCCTTCCTCGCTCCTCATTTATACCGTTTTCTGCCGCCTCTCCTCGCGATCACAGAAAACGTGAAGGTTCGGGTGCATGCTGGAGCTTCTCGATCATTCTAGAAAAGAAAACGAGATTGCAAGGTTATTTTTATTTCTGGCACGTAAAAACATGATTATATCAGCATTCTATCCCATCATCTATATTAATGAAAATATTAATGAAAATATCAGCATCAGCCAGTATGTCTGGCTCCTTTATCACGACTAATATTATAGATGCCCTCACTGTTGCCACCATCTAGAATATTCTTCACAACATGATTCCAAGCATTCAGATTTTATCATCTACCTTCAGTATATGGTTACGGTAAGGATAAAGCACTGAGCCCTGCAGCATATGGGAGTTTCTACCTTAATTTTTCAGAAATTCAATAGAGAATAATTCACTTATTATTATAACTGCTTAAGGGCAGCCACTCGGTTAACACTGATGTGCAGTTTATGGGCAAAGTTCTGAATGCTTGGCAGGACCTTGTTATTGGAATATTGAACCAATTGGACCTAAGTTTACTGACAACCCGAATGGGTCTGATTAGACCTAATGGGACTTTGTCAAATTTTTAAATGGTATAAGTTGATCACTACATACTAGATATTATTATTTTGTTTTGGAAGAATTATCAACAATTTCGATTTCCACTTAATCATGTAATATAACCAGCAAACAGTACGTAAATGAGCTGATTCGACAGCTGGACTATGGTAGTTAGTGAATAGTTCAGGCTTAAAAAAAAAAAAAAAAAAAAAATCGACTGCTTTCTTCACGCCACCTATGCTACGTGACCACGCACTTTGTTGGCTACCAGTTATGATAGCACTACACTGGTAGGCTATACATATTCAACAAACGCGGGTTCTTGTCCTTTCTCGTACATTCTTCCATTAGTGATGTGAAACTTGTCACTACTACATATCTTTCCCAGTGTACATTACACTGCCGCCAAAAATTATCTTCACACACTCAGTATTCTAATAATTTCCACAGTATATTGGCAGCACCTTCCATAATACTTCCTTGTTCACGTTGTTGCAAGCTTTTCCCATTATCCATTAATGCCTCAAACATCTTGAAATCATTCTTCCTTACATTTTCCACCCTCGTATATTCTACAAATTTTTACTCACATTTATTGCCTTTCATAATTTACCTGGTTTGAAGCAGTATGTGCACAAAACCGTCATCTATTTACCTTTTACTTTCACACGTACTGTATGTGTATGTACGGTGCAATGAATAAGTCATATCGCCTGTCTCTTCGACCTATGGCTTTAATACGGGTTCAAGCTACTTACTGCAACACACACGAAGCTGGGGTAGGCCAAGGGCATCTTTTCAGCAGCTACAGCAGCAGCACTAGGTTATCTTCGTACGGCTCTTGGTCTTGCTATGAGTCATCGTTGCCTCACCTCCTCTATTTATAGCGTTTTCTGCCGCCGCTCCTCCCGACCACAGAAAACGTGAAGGTTCGGGAACATTCTACAGCAGATAATTCTAAGTTACAGTAACAAACCGTGATTATTTCTGCGTTTTGCTCGCCATTTTCCGATCGTAACATTGAATATCTCAGTACTGTACAATGTGTTTGGTTCATTCATCGCAATCGGCCTTGTTCTTGTACGAGTGCGTCGGAGTTGTACGTCACTCTTATCTAGAAGGTTCTTCACAGCGGAAATTTCCATTCAGATATTGGACACGTTGTTACCATTTAGCTTCATTAATCAACCGGATGAAGAACATGAGTAATTGAGCTTGAACCTAATTCTTTTTAGAGGCCTATTTATATACAAACATATACATAAATACAAAGTCATGAATGCATTAACCCCCTCAGTCTGGTGACGTATTTTCTGGCTCTAATCTTGCTCCTGCTGCCAGACGATTATATATAGGGTATGATAGAATTTATCTATGCATACATACATACGAGTACATACATACATACATATATCCTACTCTTACATACATACATACGTACAAATATACATACATATAGTCATGAATACATTAACCCTCAGTCTGGTGTCGTATTTTCTGGTTTTATTCTTCCTGCTGCCAAACGATTTTATTAAGGCATGATAGATTTTTGGTACTGGATGGGTTAGACACGGCTTTCACTGACCTCTTAGCAACTAGAAATCCTCCTTAAGTTTTAACAATCTAAATATAGCAAGATATATGACGATACGAGACGTCATCGGATTGAACTGATTAATAGGCTACTATCAAATATCGCACTATCAAAAGCAAAAAGGAAACGTTGTCATGGTATTTATATTTATTACAGCATGATAAAGGCGGGTTACATTATAGAATACTTTACAGCCAGTAATATGGTTATAAGATATTCGTATTCCCAGAATTTGTCACATATCCAAGGGTAGTGAATTTTTACACCCGTGCTCGCAAAGCAAGAGCTGGAGTTATGTATTGATCGGTGTGCGGGAGTGCATGTGCGCGCGCACGCAACAATGCTGTAACTCAAGCAGTATTTATCCGATTTTAACTAAACGATGATAGGGTTCAGACACAGCCAAGGGGCTTTTTTTTTTTTTTTTTTTTTTTTTTTTTAATACGTCTAAGGCTAACAGGCTTTGGTAAAATTTTGGCCCAGCACACAAGTTTGAACCTGAGGAAATCTCTCCCTAAGGAAAAATGGCAACTCCACAATCTTACTTGGCCAACAACTTTGTTAGAATGTATTGATATAATTAACTCGGTAGTACGTAGTGACTACTTTAGGGCAACCAGTGGGAAAAAAAATGGCAGCCTGTAGTTTATCGGTAGGAATTATTTTGCAGCAAGTCTTAACCGGACCTGACCACACATGACTGAGTTTAATCAATGTGATGAAGATGAATGGATCTTAACGACCTGAATTAGCCCCAGTGGACCTAAATGGACATAACTGGTCCTGGATTGACTTATCTAACCAAAACTGGCGATAATGCAATCTTGGGGTATAAAAGTAGAGGAGGGGGGAGAATAAGAGGCAACTGAAGAGTATAACAAGGGGAAAGTGAAAACAAACATTAAAAAGTCGGGGGCCTTGGTACGTCCCATCGGCTTCACCGGGTTCATGGAAGGAAGGAGTTTATTGGTAGAGAAAGTGAGGAAATGAATGCATTCTAGTGGAAGAAAAACTAGGCTGATCCACATCCCGGTGCATGCTGCTCACGGTGTTGAGCACGTGGCCCCCAGTCTCCCCCTTGCTACCACCCCGGAAGACACAAACCACCATTCAGGGATGTTGGATAGTTTGATTCCGTTCTTGGTAATTTTAGGTCTAGGTGGGTGATGGCTTTCACAACTCGCGAAATCTTACCTAGTACGTATCGGGTGAGCTTCATTTGCGCCTGCTAATTAAACCACTACATACATCTGTCAGAGCTGTTTTAATCTTCCACCTCCTTTTGCATCACCTTTCACTGTACTGCTATATCCAGTGGATAGTGAGATAGTACTCAGTATATCAAGCACAGGAGACACAAATGCTAGGAGAGAGATTGGTTGACAGCACTGGTGGCAACTGATCAATCGCTATTGCCGTGTGGTTGGGTTAATTAAACATATCACGTTCTTAATTTTCCGACATTCTGCGGGGGTGTAAGTAGGAAAACTCGTATACCTGCCACTTCGTGTATGCTACATAACACAGGATGCACTGATAGAGTAAGATTTCTTTCTGCCTATTTACTTCTCGTTCCATGCTTATGTTTTTTGTGTCAGATGTGTCAGGTACATACGTTGATGGTAAGGCGATTGCTGCATCAGGTGCTTTGGATAATCAGACGATTTCGTTTTGTGATTAAACGAAACCTGAAGATGGTTGTAACAGTACATAAATAGCCTGAACTGACTACTGGACTAGTTTGTTTGAGATTAGTTCACGATGAAAATCATACACCATTTCGACTGTTGTTCTTATAACAGTTATCCATCGGACTCATTTTGCCAGCTGCCAGTTATGCCGGCACGACTCAGGTACTATACATGTTCATCTAATACGCTTGTTGCCCTCGCTCGTATCCTCATCCGTCAGTGATACCAAACCTCTCACTCATACAACCGTCCTCCAGTTCACATACTCCATTATCGACACAAAAACTCTACATCTACTGCAGTTTGTCGATCTTTCCCACCGTAAGCTTATAATACTTTTCCTCATTCTTCCCTCGTCTCAGTATCACACGCATTTTTCCAGTATTCATTAGCGCCATCAGTGTATTACAATCCTTCTCCATCTCCATTATCACATTTATTGCAAAAAATATTCACACATTCCTTATCGCTATGGAATACATCCAGTTCATCACTCACCAGGTTTTCTAATATCTGTCTTACCTCCTCCAACATAAAACACTAATAAACTTTACCAACAAAATTCATATACACATCCATGTTTCCATTCCATTGGTAAAGTTTCGCTCATCCAGGTTTCTGGCACAAATATTTAATTGCGGTCTCTTCACTGGAGCTTATCATATCTGCATAGCCTATTCTTATCAACACCTGCTACCTTTCCGCCGGTTTAACGTGTTCGTACCTTTCGCCACGTAAGTCTGATACAATTTCGAAACCTACGTTATTTTTTTACTTCCTACACCACCAAACTAATTTCAATCAAGCACTGACCTAATTTTTGTCATTTCAGGTCATTTAGTTTTTCAACGGTTTTTCCACTGTCCATTTTTTTTTCTTTTGTCAGAACTTTGTTCTAAGTACCCACATTGTAGGCTATACACTCATTTTCGCACGTCAACATTTTCGCACGTCGCCCCCTATGACATTTCGTATTTCCACCTCCACCTGGTCGTTGCTTTAGCTCCATTTGTCAGTTTAGGTCCATTGAAGTCTAATCAGGCCAGTTCAAAATCACCCATTTAAAGTTTGTTCCATTCAGTTAAATTTTGGATATTAAGGTCATGCAAACTCACTCCTTTAGGGTCAAATAAATCAGGGATCATTCAGAGCAATTCAGAACCAGTTAGGTTTAGTCAGGACCATTTAGCTCCATTCAAGTTAATATCAGCAACACTTCAGATTCAGTCACATCTCATCACGTTTATTTCGACATCGTCAAGACAGTTTTAGTTAGTTTAGGGCAATTCAGGTCCATGTAGGTCCAAGCCTACGTCCTGAGTCAGATACATAGAAAAAAAAAATCCATCGAGGCTAATTCAACTCGTTAAAGTCCATTCAGATCCTCGACTTCCATTTAGACTGAGGTGAGTTCAGGTCTGCCTAAGACTAAAGTAAATCCTTCCCATAAAAACTGTAAACTATATCACTGTCTTCCCTGTGCCTGCCCTACAGCAGTCATTATCTTTTACTCAATTAAATCATAACATTCCAAGTTAGTGTCTAATTAAGATGAAGGAATCTGTCATATGGAAGAGTTTCTCTTCTTTGCAGCTAGTTAATGAAGGAAAATCTTAACCTCAGATCCAAATTCTGGCTGTTTGGAAACATTTATTGGGAAGTGTTTTCGCAGGGTGATAATGCTGTCGTAACAGAACGATAAACAAGCTAAACATACTGTACACTCTATCTATCTTCTATCTTTAGCCCGACGCCCGAATCCCGCAAAGGGTGGCCGCAGACAAAACGCCTCCAAGTCGCTCTGTCACCCACCATTTGACTACCCTCCCCCCAACTCACCCTCCCTCCCTCATATACCTCTCTACTCCATCCCTTCACCTCATCCTCGGGCTACCCCTCCCTCTCCCTCCCTCCACCTCACCTACGTACACCCTCTTAGTCAGTCTTTCATTCTCCACTCTCTTCACATGTCCAAACCACCTCAGTGTATTTCTCCTAATCTTCTCAACCACATCCACATCCACCCCACAACGTTCCTTCACTTCTTCATTCGTCAACCTGTCCCTCCATGTCACTCCACATGCTCCTCTCAAGTAACTCATTTCCACTGCTCTCACTCTTGACTTGTTCCCCTCTTGCAAGGTCCACGCCTCGCTTCCATACGTCAGGGTAGGGATCACAATACTATCATGCAGTGACTTCTTAACTTCCATACTCACCTCCCTATTTCTCATCACTGCTTTCAGTGTACCAACAACCTTCCTTCCCTGCTGTACCCTTTCACGCACTTCATCCCCCAAAGTTCCATCCTTACTCATCACACTACCCAAGTACTTGAATGCGCTCACATTCTCCATATCCTCACCATCCAACCTCACTGCACACTCTGTGACTTCATTCCTCTCAAACACCATAACTTTACTTTCGTTTTCATTAACTTTCAGATTCCTCCTCCTACACACTGTCCCAAATTCATTCACTAAACCTTGCAACTCCCAATCATCTTCACTCAACAATACTGTATCATCAGCAAACAGCAACACCGGAATCTTCCAAATCTCACCCTCATTCATTAGAGCCACCCCTACATCCACTGCCCTACCTTGCACCTCCTTTACAACCCCATCCATATATATATTAAACAGCCATGGAGACATCACACAACCCTGTTTCAGTCCCACATTGAGATCAAAGAACTCAGCTCACCATCCACTTTCACCATAGCCCTAGCTCCCTCGTACATACTCTTCACAGCACTCAACAATTTCCCCTCCACTCCATATATTCTTAATACCTTCCACATACCTTGTCTATCTATTCTGTCATAAGCTTTCTCCAAGTCCATGAAGGCAGCATACACTTTCCTTCCCTTCTCTAGTACTTCTCCACTAAACATCTTAGAACAAATATCTGATCTACACACCCTTTTCCCTTCCTAAGTCCCCCTTGTTCTTCTCCAACTAGCCCCACTGTCATATGCCTAACCCTATCAATGAGTATTCTACCATATATTTTTACCAGTCACACTAAGAAGGCAAATACCCCTATGGTTACCACATACTTCTCTCTCCCCTTTTCCTTTGTATAAAGGAACAATGATACCTGATTTCCAGTCCTCTGGAACCCTTCCCTCTTCCCAAACCAATCTACACAACTTCCATATCCACTCCACAACAATCTCACCCCCATACCTAAGCATTTCACCACACACTCCATCAATTCCTGGGGCCTTTCCCAACTTAATCTTCTTCATCACTTCCACTACTTCCACCCTACTGATCTCTTCCTCCCTCCTCTCATCTCTACTTCTCCCAGCCATTCCCCAACCACTTATACTCGCACTGCTCTCACCCTCTACATTCAACAAATCCTCAAAGCGCTCTTTCCATCTCCTCAATTTCTCTCTCTTCTTCACCAACAATCTATTATTCGGATCTTTCACTCCCCTTCTATTTCCCCTTCCACACTGCCTTACTTTCTTTACCTCCTTCCAAAACAATTTTTTACTCTCCCTCCATTTCACACTCAGATTCCTCCCAAACTCTTCATCCACTTTCTTCTTACTCTCCTTCACCCGTCTCTTAACCTCCCTTCTCCTGCTCACATATACCTCTCTCTTCTCTCTATCTTCTCCCCTACCTCTACTCACTAACCATTCACTATATGCCTTCTTCTTTTGTTCCACAGCTCGTTTCACCTCATCATTCCACCATGCTGTCCCTTGCACACCCTTGCATCTCCTCCTCACTCCACAAACCGCCTCACACTCTGCGCCTATCTCTTCCGTGAATATCTTACATACGTCTTCCACCCCTTCCATCTGCTCTAGCTCATACCTTCCCAATCTTTCTTCCACTATGCTCTTATACTCTGCCATTTTCTCACTATCTTGCAAATTCTCCACTCTTCTCACAGGAGCTGTTTCCTCCTGTCTTCCCCTTCGTCTCCTCAACAACTTTCTTTGCAGCTCTACCTTGGCCATCACTAAGTGATGGTCCGAGACTCCATTCCCCCACCCACTCCACACTCTTGCATCCAACACTTGTCTTCTCATTCGTTCATCCACACACACGTAGTCTGTCATTGCCTTTCGTCCAACAAGTTCACCATCCATCCTCGTCTTTCCTCTCCATGTATACCGGTGGATCATCTTATGACGAAAGTAGGTGTTGGCTATTGCCAACCCCTTACAAGCACAGATGTCCACCAAAGCACTACCATTCCCATCTACTTCTGCTGGCACACCCCACTGACCAACCACTCCATCCACACTCACGCGTACTAATTTCTCCTCCGGGGTAACCCCTTCCTTCCCCCCAGTACCCTGCAGGGAGGGAAGAGTGGGGTTCGGTACCAGCTGCTCCACCTTCAACCCGCAACTCCCCCACGTTCATCCACTACTTGCCAGTTAGTGCTTAGCCACACATTTTCTCATATCCTGTAAACTATGGCTAAACTACATCACACACGCTGTCAACGGCCAAGATTTGGATGGTATTTAACAATAAATTATCATTTATTTTCAGGCTGATACTGAGAACAATACTCACAAGCAGTGTAACCCACATTATTGTGCCCAACATGACTCTGGCCTGTAGTGCTTGTTTTCTCCCTCCTTCAACCCTCCCCCCCCCCCGGCCTCTCTCTCTCTCTCTCTGACATTTCTTTTTCCTTTTCCTTCATGTCTTTCCCCCTTCTTCGCTGTCTGCTCCTCTTTCCTTCTCTCTTGATTCTCTTCTCTCTTGTCTTTCCACTTCATGCGTTTCTTTCCCTTTCCTGTCTTCTTCTCTTTTATGTCATTCTCTCTTCAATTTTCTTTTCCTATATCATTCTTTGCTCATTGCCCCGCTGTATAATCTATTTTCTTTCTGTTCTCTAGTCTACCATCGTTCTTTTCTTTCCTCTCATCCTCCTCCTACTCTTCATTTCTCTTTTTTTTTCTTGCCCTCCTCTGTCTTTCCTCTTTTGTCTGTCAGTTTTCTTCTCATATTGCCTTCTTCCATTTCCCTTTCACCCTCCCACTGTTTGTTGCATTCTTGTCATTTCACCATCTTCCCCATTTAGGCTACTCCTTTATTCTTCCTCTTCTCATTGTTTCCGATCACCCTTTTCATCCTCCTTCTTTGATCATCTCTTCCTCCTTCCTCTCCTCCTCCTCTGTTGCCACCTTTCACCTCTTCTACTATACTTCTTCGCTAGGATCCAGTGTGTGTGTGTGTGTGTGTGTAACAGGCCATACTACTTAGCTCAATGATTTGTGGTGGAATGGTTGCTTTGAAACAATTTTTAATCACAAATAATGGTATGATGCTCTTCATTTATGCTTGGCACATAATGAAAAATACAATGACAAAAAAAAAAATCTTCCATACATTTGCCGTCATCAGTGTGTGTAATGAATGTTGCTTGCATGCAGTGCACATAGAGGAGAGTTGACGATGCAACTGCACACCGATTAGGTCTAAGAGAGAGAGAGAGAGTGAGAGAGCAATGATATACAGTATATTAGAAAACACTTCTAGCCGGTCTCTTATGATTTTATTACGATACTCGAGTGTTTACGCTAGACTTTAGCGAAACAGTAATGATGTGAGGAAAATCATTACAAAGTTTATAAAACTTCATGAAAGACTTATATTGTCACTTGCTTTTATAAAAATTGGGGATATAATGTCATTTATGAGTCATTTCATAGCACACCTGCACAGTTTGCAACCGCAAAAATGTTCGCTAGCTAATGCGCTTAGCATATGACTTCACTTACTAGCGCAGAAAAACCACTGAATCACTTGTATTTTATCACAGTAATTGACAATATAATATTAAATAACACTTTAAGTCACTCCCGTCTAATTTTAGTGCGATTTGAGTGCGTATTATTATTATTTACGAGAGAGAGAGAGAGAGAGAGAGAGAGAGAGAGAGAGAGAGGGGCAGCAAACCAGTTTAGACCAGCTCATTGCGGGTTTCGTATTTGTACACGCGTCACGTGTGCCTGTCTGTACGTGTGTGCGTATTTATAAGTGAGGGAGAGATTGTGTATGTGTACGTATCGGCGTGTATCATGAGAGAGAGAGAGAGAGAAAGAGAGAGAGAGAAGTGAGCCTGAATTTTGAGGTGGGTATGAATGAGATGCGGGAAAGTCGCGAGAGAATTGAATATTATTGAAATATTTATTGTTGCAAAAGGTACAGAGGCTAATACAACAAAAGAAGGTGGTGGGTCTTGCCACACACCTTGAGCCTATACAATTATATACAGTTAGTGATTGGACATCGTGGGTATGGCCACACCGTGGTTTATGGGTGTAGCCACATGCCCCTTAATAAAAATAAGTTACACTCTATGTTATAAAATACAGAGGCATTTGTAAGATGTATTACATACAGGAGTAAGGGGCAGTATTAGAGTAGTAAAGGAATACAGTGAACATGACAGTGCCATCCCTGGCCGAAGGTGATGACGTAGCACCGCCTTATCAGGCAGGTCGGTGCGTGAAGGCCACAACACTTTCCACCACCATCACACCTACTACACTCTCCAACCACTACACTCGTCGCTTCAGACCTTCATTTCCTTTTGTTGAACATATATTTTATACATATTCTTCACTGGTACACAGTAGCGTTATTCTTACATTGGCTTGAAGCGGTACATTTGTCAGCAACTATAGGTAGGTAACATAAGGCACACACACACCCTCTATGATTACACCTCTTTCTTCGTTTCATATCATCACAACTGTTTAGTTGATCATACATGATCAACATGACCCTCATTTGTAGAGAAGAGAGAGAGAGAGAGAGAGAGTAATAAAGAGTAAGAGTGAAAGTAAGAAAGAATAAGAGAAAGAATGAAAATAAGAATAATAGAGAGAGAGAGAGAGAGAGAGAGAGAGAGAGAGAGAGAGAGAGAGAGAGAGGGAGGGAGGGAGGCGGGGGGGGGGTCAATCACTGACATCCTTTCTCATGCAGTGGCCTTGCAGCAGCCCAGTCATGTGTGGCACGATAATGTGGGTTACACTGTTTCTGAATACTGTCCTCAGTATAAGCCTGCAATTACTGTATATAATAATTTATTAAATATCATCCAAATCATGGCCGTTGACAGCGTGTGCGATAACGGTGTAGCCATAATTATAGGACATGAAAAAGTTTGTGGCTAAGCACTAACTGGCAAGTGGTAGATGAACGTGGAGGAGTTGGGGGGTTGAAGGTGGGGTAGAGCTGGTACCGATCCCCCTCCTCCCTCTCTCCAGGGTATTGTGGGAAAAGAAGGGGTAACCCAGGAGGAAAAAATAGTATGCGTGAGTGTACAACACTGATATTTAAAAATGATACAGGTTATGAAATAAAAAAAGGAAAAAAATGAGAATGAAACTCTATAGCGGCCGGTTGTAAAAAGCGTTGTCCTCTCTTGTTATCTAGATTCTAGAATGCTCCAGCTCTCTCGATCCTTCACGTTTTCTCTCATCACGAGGAAAGGTGGCAGAGAACGGTATAAAGGGCGTTGGCGAGACAGGGGTGACTGACACCAATATCACGAGCTGTTCCTTAAACAATGGACTGATGCTACTTCTGCTGCTGAGAGAAGTTACCTTCTGCCATTCTCAAAACTAGCAGCCCTGACAAGACAACCTACTGCTGCTGCCGCTGCTAAAGCAAGCTGCCCTCAGCCATTCCCAGGACCTTGTGTGTCAAGGTTAGTTGACGGAATTTGTGAGTTATTAAGTTGAAGAGGGAGAGAGACGAGATGACCCTAGGTGCCGTGCCTTTGACCTTGTTGAGGCAGACTGAGGAGGTCCTGAACTTCATGGAGGAATGGAATAGAGCTGACCTGGTGAAGAGAGGCTGAGTGTGGCCGAGACCTATTGGACACTTCTGCCTTTACAGGTCCCTACTGGTTCCTGTAGGTGGTGGTGGCACGAGTGTGTTGATCATGGACAGCTGCATCCCTGTCATCACCCGCAAGAACGTCCCCACTGACACCACATGCCACAGCCACCCAGCTGGTAGTACCTGCCAGAGTCACTCCACTGACACCACCTACCACAGCCACCCAACTGGCACTACCTGCTAGAGTCACTCCACTGACATCACCTGTCAAAGTCATCTCACTGACACCGCCTGCAATAGTCACCCTACTGACGAGCTACCACAGCCACCCCACCGAAGCAGCTTGTCACAGCCACTCTAATGGTCACCTGTCAGAGCCACCCCACTCACACCACTAGCCAGATTCAACCTAATGACACCACTTGCAGGAGTTACCCTACTGGCAACACCTGCCAGAACCATTCCACTGACAGCTGCCAGACCCTTCCCACTGTCAGTGCATGCCAAAGCCACCCTATTGTCACCAACTGTCAAAGCCACCTCATTGACATCACCTGCCAGAACCACCCTACTGCCACCAACTGCCAAAGCAACCTCACTGACACCACTGCCAGCTTAAAGAGCAAGCAGAAAGAGCCAGCTGACAACAACAGCACTGAGGCAGTGTCATCTACCGACAACACAGTACCAGCAGCAGTGGCCATATGTGGCAATGGAATATAGACGTGAAAAGCTGTGATGAGGTGAGGGCAACTGCCAAGTCTGGCATGGTGAAAGTGGAGGGCCGATGGAAGAATGGTGACTTTCAGGTGATGGTGTGTCACATCACCACTCTGCCACCCACGTCAACCCCGAGACACAGCCACACTCCCCAATGGTCACCTCACCATCAGCCAGATACCCCTTTCAACAGTCACACTCTTGCCCATCAACACCACCATAATGATGAAGCCACTAACCAGCACTCACCACAACATCCACAACACTTACCACAGTCCCAGAGATAACACGAAGCCTGAGTCCCAGTCAGTGACTAAACAGCACCAGGACATCACAGAGGCTCAGTTTCAGCCAGACTCTGAATCCCAGTTATTGTGCCGCACACCTACGTTCCTACATAATATGCCAGTCTTACTGTTGTATTAATAACCACAGTTATTTTGCCACACAGCTACACTTTTACATCGTATGCCAGTTTTATTGTTACACTCATGATTTCCAATAGTTTTTTAAAGATGTACGGTATGTATTTGCTGATGAGATACTGTATGAAATAAACTGCTAATTATTCTTAGCATGTTTTCTTTTCCTTACGTTTATAAATGTATTTGTAAAGTATTTCCTGCAATGTTCGGCAGGATCAAGTACGCTTGTGTACTGTACTGCCCTGTTATGTTTGCCAATGTATTCAAGTAAATCAAAACAGCAACCTATCAACGGTTCTCGGCAATGGATCTGACTTTCCCCAAAATGAATTGACTTATCTACCATGCTTTAACTCCTTCGTAGACCTGAACTGACCCAAATGTCCCAATACTGAACGGAGTAGATCTAAACTAACATGTGGATTACTGTGACTAGTTTTGAGCATGGTTAAAGTGATCCAAAAGAATGGTTGCAGCAAGGATCAGATTGGGTCTCTGGATCATCAAACAAAATCAACGTTGGACGCTGTCGTCTGTGCCAACTGGCCAACGAATTAGGCAATGTATCACAATGTTTCCTGTATACATACACTAAGTAAATATACAAATGTTGAGTTACAAGTGTTAGTCAATATCCGCTGTGCTCTGTTCAGGTCGGTCAGTGACTTTACATCGGTATATTCATCAAGACTATCATTCATGAATATGGCAGACCACTTTCAATTAGGATATTATAAGAATGCTTTAATTTTCTCTTAATCTCCCTGATTATCTTTAGATTCTCCTCCATGATGACCGTCATCACCATCATCATCACCTAACCATCATTAACTGCTTTTGAGCTACTCATCAATCCACCAATCATTCAAACCTTCAAAATTCTTTATTCCATCTCACAGACCAAACGATCTACACATAACTTTAATACATATGGGATAGAGTAATTCTGCTGACTGT
This sequence comes from Coenobita brevimanus, assembly GCF_032717465.1. Classification (NCBI taxonomy): domain Eukaryota; kingdom Metazoa; phylum Arthropoda; class Malacostraca; order Decapoda; family Coenobitidae; genus Coenobita; species Coenobita brevimanus. Next base: position 22,408,753 of record NC_137065.1, on the reverse strand, counting down.
GAGGTTCTAAAACGGATGCAACCACTCCTCATGTACTACATATCTCCGTGCACATTTCTTTTATCCATTTCTGTTCTCTATCATCTCTCTAGTTTCATCAACTTCTGTAACTCGTTTATTTACACATTCATGTAGTGTACATTCTCCATGCATCTTGTTGGCTCTCTATGCCACCTCTTGCCCTCACACTCACTTATATATCGTATTACTGTCTTTATCTTATATTCCTCCAATCTCTCTCATCCCGACCATAGCCTGCCATTAAAGCAAGCTCTTCTACTCTTTCATCAGCAGACGTACTTACTCATCATCTAATCTATTTAGTATCGTGCAGCCGTCACAGTCTGCAAACATTCCTTAAGTCCCATTTCCCGTGCTACAACCCGTCTCTTTCGGTGCTCATGCTTCTAATTTTTACACGCATGATACGTCAGTGTAAATACACACGATTTTGACATGGAAATAATTTGCATCAGTAGCATGTTTCTGCCCGGAATCGTGCTAAGTATGTTCTCTCTGCTAAAAATAATTTCATTCGTACTAAATGCTCTGAAATCTCCAACTCAGATATTTCCCGGTCCTTCTGGCACCTTGCCAAAAACCTTTCCAACAACATTACCTCATCATCCTTCCCACCTCTTTTCCACTCTGATGGCTCTGTAGCTATTCCATCTAGGTAAATCAGAAGTCAGACTTTCTCGTCCAGTTTCAACTTAGAAAATAATTTCTTCCATCACCTCCCCTATGTGGCTTCCTCATGGCTGACATTAAAATTTCTTCATTCGATGTATTTTCTGTCATCACTGGCCTCAAAACTAACAAGGCATATGGACCTGATGGGATCCCTCCTGTTGTCCTCAAGAACTGTGCTTCTGTGCTTACAACCTGTCAACGTAAACTCTCACTTCTGTCTGTCAACTTGTACCTTTCCCCTTCTTACTGAAAGTTTGCTCTCATTCACGCTGTCCCAGAGAAGGGCGACCTTTCCCGGCCCTCTACCTATTGTCCAGTTGATTTAACATCCTGTATTTCAAAACTTTTTGAGTCTATTCTTAACAAAATATAATAATAATAATAATAATTAAAGCATGTTTCCTATCATAACCTTCTTTCTGATCGTCAGCATGGGTTCAGCCAGTGACACTCCACTGGCGATTTTCTCACCTACTCAGATGAGTTCCACCAGGGACGTTTCACTGGCAATCTTCTCACCTGCTTTTCAGACTCCTGGTCATCCTCCTTTCGGGACTTTGGCGAAAGCTTTGCCATTGCACTTGACATCTCAAAGGCTTTCAATCGAGTCTGGCACAAGTCTTTGATTTCCAAACTGCCCTCTTACGGTTACTATTCTTCTATCTGCCTTCATCTCTAGCTTTCTTTCTGGTCGTTCTATAGCCGCTGTTGTAGAATCCACTATTCTTCTCCTTCAACTATCAGTAGTGGCGTTACTCAGGGTTCTGTCCTGTCACCAACTTTCTTCCTTCTATTCATCAATGAGCTTCTTAGCTTCACCTTTTCATCTGCTTTCCACAGCTTCCATCTCAGCAGTTACTTCAGCAAACAAGAGATGAGGCTATGGCACACCTGATGTCCGACTTGACTCATATCTCTGATTGAGATAAATTTTTTTTTTTTTATGCATCAAAAACTCATTTCTTACAGCTTTCAACATGACAAAATCCTCCACAGGAGTATCCCTTAACTTTTAACAGTATCCAGCTCAATTCTGTACCTTCTTGAAACATGCTTGGGGTTTCATTCACTCGGGGCTTATCTTGGAAAGATCATATTACGTCTCTTGTAAAATCTGCTTCCAAGAGATTAGGTGTGCTATGCCGACTCTGTACCTTCTTTTCCTATGCACAGTTGTTGACTTCATACACGGGTTATATTCGCCCCTGTGTACAGTACATCTCTCATGTGTAGGGAGGCTCCCTACATAGGTTACAGCTCTTCTCAGTACGGTGGAGTCAAAGGACTGTACGACTTTTTACTACAGCGAGGGACACATCACTGCCTCATGGAACTATGCACCCACCTATCCCCCACCAGCATAGTGGCCTTCATTGATTTAAAGTGTGCATTTGATGTCGCCAACAGAGACATCATCCTCGACCAGCTAGTGGATTTTGGAGTTAAGGGAAACCTGCTGTGATGGATACGTGGTTACCTGTCTAATAGGTTCTCTCGTGTTCTTTTTAAGGGCGCATACAGCACTGCTAAGGATTTCGAGCTTGGTACTCCACAAGGTGGTGTCCTTAGTCCTTTTTTGTTTAATATCCTCATACATCGTCTACTCATCCTCCTTCCTGACATCTCTGGAACCATGATTACCTGCTACGCTGATGACATCTGCATTCATTTAAATTCCCCTTCAGACCTGCAATGTTTCCTTTACTTGTTTCATGAGTCAGCTGCCAAAGGCGGACTCATTATCTCTCCAGAAAAGAGTAGAATCTTCACTTCCTGTCCAGCAAGAACACTGCCTGTATTCTCCGTCGGGGATTGTGTTATCCCTCTGTGCACACAGTACCTTTATCTGGGGGCGCCTGTACGGATTTATCCCCCCATTCCTGCAAGACAACGCGTGCATCCGATTGTTCAGGATTTGCTGACCCAGCTACAGCGGCACCTAAAACCTCTCAAGTGGCTCACTAATCATGCTGCTGGGGTGTCTATTCCTGTAGTACGAACCATATACATAGCATTCATTCAGTCAGTTGTTGATTATCTCTCCCCTACTCTTTGTCAACTTTCCAGAACAGTCTTAAACCTCTTGAGAAGTTCCATAACACAGTAATGAGACCCATCCTGGGCTGCCCTGGCTCAAACAGAATTGTCAACATGCAACTTGAACTCAACCTTCCACCACTTGTTGAAAGAATATACTCCGTGGTTATATACTTCAGCGTTAAGTGCCTGCATTATCCTCACCTTTCTCCCCACTACTCTCACATCATTCAGACATCCCTTGATCCCACTGCACCAAGGCCTCTGCTTCGCAGTGGTGGCCACACCTTAGTTAATACTGTTTGTTCAAACGTCCAATGCCTAAACATTAACGTACTGGTGCTTGCTGAGGAGGTGGACTATGGCGTTCCACCTTGGCAGACCCCTGTGCCTGGTATCTCATACACTCTGGCCTCCAAGACTGACCTGCCTCAGCTTCAGAAACAGCTAGCTTTGGAGACCATCGCCAGGCTGTCATCTTCTCTCCCTACGGCCCACCATATCTACACTGATGGCTCCCTGCAGGAGCATGGCAGTGCTGGCTGTGCTGTATTTTCCCCAAGTCTGGACCCACCTCAAGGGGGTTGGTTAGGCCGTTAACTGCCAACCTCATCGAGCTCTACTTATTGTGAACTACATGGACTCCTGGATGTAGTTACTTTATTAATACAGACAAGCAACAGTGGCTTGATCATCTGTGATTCACAGTCGGCCCTCCATGCCCTCTCCTCTCCCAGGCCTGCATATCAACACCTCGTTACACAGATACATCGTCAATTGGCCACTGCCCACGATCGTTCGCTGGTGGTGCACTATCTTTGGATTCCCTCTCATATAGGTCTCACAGCCAACAACACCGCTGACCTCCTTGCAAAGACTGCCTGTGGACTGGATCCGCCAGCTGTGAATGCTACTAATGCCTCCCCTATTTGCTACAAGCAGATAATACGCAGAGCAGCCCACTCCCCGATTCTCCACCGTAGAAATGCTGAGAGGGCTCACAGTGCGTCCATCCAATATTATGACAACTTTCTCTCTCGTCCCCATAGATATCGTCGCAGTGGTCTAATGGTTCGTCGACATAACGTGGTGTGTGCCCGCCTCAGACTGGGCTACCGACCTGTGTGGCAGACGGCTGGGGCGGACAACGCACCTCATTTCTCCTTCTGTAAGCTGTGTGACGCACCCAATGCCAACACCCTTGACCATTATTACCTGCAATGTCCACTTGTCTCTGATCTAATACCACATGGGCTCACATTAGTGGGCACTTGTAAACGTTTGTTGGAAGATGATAACCTAGATGTTATTCTCATGCGTCGTCCACACTTTGGTGGGTGTTAAATTGTTATAGCTAGACAGCGTGTCATGCGTGGCACGAGCTCCCCTGGACTCACCTCACATATGGCTGCATGGCACTGTACTAGGTTTGTCACCTTCGGCCGTAATAAATTAATCAAATCAAATCAAAGCTCACTCTCTCTCTCTCCCTCTCTCTCTCTCTCTCTCTCTTTCTCTCGTGTGTGTGTGTGTGTGTGTGTGTGTGTGTGTGTGTGTGTGTGTGTGTGTGTGTGTGTGTGTGTGTGTGTGTGTGTGTGTGTGTGTGTGTGTGTGTGTGTGTGTGTGTGTGTGTGTGTGTGTGTGTGTGTGTGTGTGTGTGTGTGTGTGTGTGTGTGTGTGTGTGTGTGTGTGTGTGTGTGTGTGTGTGTGTGTGTGTGTGTGTGTGTGTGTGTGTGTGTGTGTGTGTGTGTGTGTGTGTGTGTGTGTGTGTGTGTGTGTGTGTGTGTGTGTGTGTGTGTGTGTGTGTGTGTGTGTGTGTGTGTGTGTGTGTGTGTGTGTGTGTGTGTGTGTGTGTGTGTGTGTGTGTGTGTGTGTGTGTGTGTGTGTGTGTGTGTGTGTGTGTGTGTGTGTGTGTGTGTGTGTGTGTGTGTGTGTGTGTGTGTGTGTGTGTGTGTGTGTGTGTGTGTGTGTGTGTGTGTGTGTGTGTGTGTGTGTGTGTGTGTGTGTGTGTGTGTGTGAGTCAGTTGGTTGGGTGGGTGGAGTTGATAAGGTTGAGTTGGTGGGTGTGGTAGTTCGGTGCATCGCCAGAGTGGGTGGACGGTGGTAATGGTGGAAAGGAGGGGGGGGGGGTAATTGTTTGGGTGTGGTGTGTGGAGTGGCTTTGGGTGGGTTGCAGGGGTAAACGGGTTAGTGAGTGGATGCGTTTCGTGAGCTGAGTGGGTGAGTGGCTGGATATGTAGGTGGTCAGGGAGGGGGTCGGTAAGTTAGGTTTGGATAGGACGAGTTTGATGGATAAGTTGAGTTCAAATGGGTGAATGGGATGACGGAGTGAATGGGGTTGGGTAAGAAGGGTGGTTGGGTATGTGGATGGGCGTGTGGGTCGGTGAGAGGAGTGGGTGGACAGATGGGTGGATTGGCAGGGTGAGGTGGGTGGGGAATGTTTAGGGAGAGGTGGGAGGATTGTGTGGATGGATGACATCAATGGCACTGTTGGGTGTGCAGGGTGGATGGAAGTCGTGAGTGGGAAGGGTGGGTGGTAGGGGTTGATGGGCAAGATAAGTTGTCGGGATGTGTGGACAAAGTGGGTGGCCAGGGTGAGTGGGCACCGTTGGTCGCCAGGGTGGCTGAGACGATTGGTTGGTCGAGATGCTCTGGGTGGGTAGTTGGGTTGGCTGGCTGGATGGGTTTAGGATGGAGAAGTGAATGAGTGAATGTGTTGAGTGGCATTGTTGGGTGAGCTTCGTGTGTGGTATTCGTGGGTTAGCAGGGTGGATAGCAGGGATCACTGGGCCGGGTGGGTGGCCGAGATGAGGTTGGTGGCTTGTGTTGGATGGGTTGAGTGGGTAGGTGGATCAGTAGGTGGGTGCATATGTGGCTGTCCTGATGACAGGGCAGGGGAGGGACTTATCTGGCCATATGACATTTAACTGTTACATGGATTTTAGTCTATCGTTTAGAAAACGTTGCATAAACATTTGGAAGACAAACTCTATAAATTTGTGTCATTGTACGATACTCTGCTAAAACTTCGATATAATCACTTCTCATGGAACTGAAGATGAATCTCCTGTATGCACTTGATAATACACCTAATAGTAAGATAAATGAAAGTAACATTACATGCGGCAAGACGTGAGAGTGAGCGAAGCTTCATATCTCCGATCCATCCGCCTAACAAATCAGTGTTTTGGTGGGGTAAGGAGGGGGAGTTAGGGGGGGGGGGGTAGACGTGTGCTATTAACCTGACCTCTAGTGGCAGATTACCCTGTACCACGAGCTTCTGTCTGGAGTTGTACACCCACGAGGAAAAGTTCGCCGACAGTCCCTGCCAGGCATATGTTTCCAAACATAGCCCACAGAGGGCGCAGCGCTCGTCCACCAGAGTGAGGGAGAAGGAAGGAGACGGAGAGGGGGAGAGGGAGGGGGGCAACGAGACGGGAGGGAGAGGGAGGCAACAAGACAGGGGGGGGAAGAGAGCCTGTGGCGAAGGTAGATGACAAATATCGGGTGTCCTATTATTATTATTATTATTATTATTGCGATTATTATTATTATTATTATTATTATTATTATTATTATTATTATGATTATTATTATTATTACAATTATTATTATTATTATCATCCATCCATCCATCCATCATCCAATCCTACGTTGTCCCATGAGGAGCGTAGGAGCTCGGGGCTAGGCAGTTGGTCCTGACATTTAAGATGAAAGTGACCAACCTCACTCTTCCCTGAGTGGCATTACGTGAGCAATAAACCCCAACCACCCCTTGGATATAAATCTTCACCTGCTCAATCCGACTGGAGCACAAAAATTACCCACTAAACCACCAGGCGCCAAATTTTGGTTATATGGTTACCACCCAGCGTAGTAAATGGTTTCCTGGTGTACAGGAAACCATTTGGCTTGTCACTCAGTGTAGAGTCACCCATAGGCAGAAGGAAGAGGAAAGAATGAAGGAATGAAAGACAGAAGAGGGAGTGTAAAGTCACCCGTAGGCAGAAGGACGAGGAAAGAATGAAGGAAAGAAAGACAGAAGAGGGAGTGTAAAGTCCCCCGTAGGCAGAAGGAAGAGGAAAGAATGAAGGAATGAAAGACAGAAGAGGGAGTGTAAAGTCACCCGTAGGCAGAAGGAAGAGGAAAGAATGAAGGAATGAAAGACAGAAGAGGGAGTGTAAAGTCACCCGTAGGCAGAAGGACGAGGAAAGAATGAAGGAAAGAAAGATAGAAGATGATGAAAGGAAAGAAGGAGGGAGGAGAGGACAGGGCAGACACCCGAGAGCAGCATTACATTGAGTGAGTGGATGGTGAGCACCCCCACCTACCATTATTATTATTATTATTATTATTATTATTATAATTATTATTATTATTACAATTATTATTATCATTATTATGTATGAGATAAGAATAACAAAGAAGGACGTAATCCAGCGTTATCCCATACAAAACGGCTGACATCTTTTGTATTTTTTTTTTATTAATTTTAGACGATTTTTCTTGTGTGACGGAAGCACTAGTGATGTCCAAAGGCTAAAGGTTTGCTACTGTCAAGTCTAGCAGTCCATTAAAACGAGCTGAACTTGATCCAGACCATCAAACAGGCTACAAGAAAATTCCCATCGTCAAGGAAGTAAAAAATTAATTTAATCGTGTCAGGTGATGTGAAGGTAGACTGTGCGGCAGAAGCACGTAAACTAAGAGCCAAGGGGAGAGAGAGAGAGAGAGAGAGAGAGAGAGAGAAAGAAAGAAAGATGGGGGGGGGGAGGGACAAGAAGTTAGCAAGTGAAACACGTAAAGGGCAAGCCTAGTTTGGTCGTATCTGGGAATCATATAATTACATACTTCAGAAATGGGAGGGTGAAAGGTGGGAGAATAATGTTAAGGTTGATAGACATTATGTGTAATTGCCACCCCGACTGAAGGGAAATTGGTTGATTACTTTGCAGCATTGCAGCGGCGTTGGTCGAATAGAGATGGTATTTATGTGCGTAACATAAGTAATGTAACAATGCAGCACTGACCCTGCCTTTTCGTCATCAAAATAATAAGGATTATTATGTTTAAAACCTTGTAAAGTTATTATCGTAACAGTGTATGTATCAGCTTCTTTCGTTTCTGGAGTATAGTTATTAACGATATGATTCACAAATACCACCAAACTAGGCATTGCCCTTTACATGTTTAGCTTGCTAACTCTCTCTTTCTCTCTCTCTCTCTCTCTCTCTCTCTCTCTCTCTCTCTCTCTCCCCTTGCCTCTTAGTTTACGCTCTTCTACCTCGCAGTCTACTTTCACATTACCTGACACGATTAATTTCGTAATTCCTTAACTCTCAGACGATGGGGATTTTCTTGTGGCCTCTTTGATCGTCTGTATCAAATTCAATCCGTTGTTTATGGGTTGCTAAACTTTATCAGACCTTTAGCCTTTGGACATCACTAGTGCTTCCGTTACACAAGAAAAATCGTCTAGAATTAGTAAGAAAAAAATTCAATAGATATCAGCCGTCTTCTATGGGCTAACATTGGATTACATCCTTCTTTATTATACTTATCTTATACATAATAATAAAAATCATCATCATCATCATCATCATCATCATCATCTATCTATCTATCTATTGTCAGACGCCTCAATCTTGTTCGGGGTGGCCACAAGCAAATCGCCTCCACGTCACCCTGTCCCTCGCCATTTCACTGCCCCGCTCCCAACTCACACCCCCCTCTCTCATATACCTCTCCACCCCATGCCTCCATCTCACCCTCGGCCTCCCCCTCCCTCTTCCCCCCTCCATCTCACTCACATATACTCTCTTCGTCAGTCTTTCACCCTCCATCCTCTCCACATGGCCAAACCACCTCAGTGTATTCCTCCTAACGCTTCCTATCACATCCACATCCACACCACAACGCTCCTTTATATCCTCATTTGTCAGCCTGTCTCTCCATGTGACT
>NC_137065.1:22350062-22395062 GCF_032717465.1 Coenobita brevimanus | reverse complement strand
GAAGGAAAGACTTGTGAAGAATTTACACCAAGCCATAATATGGCTATATGGCATTATTGGAGCAGAGGGAAAATAAAGGCCAGAAGAAACACAATAATATGAAGAAGAGAGTTAGGACAGAAGAGCAGAGAATAACAGTAAGGAGAGAAAGACTGGAGACAAAAAGGCCCCTTTTAGTCTCCACTTACGACAAGCATGGATGCTGGGGAAGTATTCTTTCCCCCCCCCCTTGGAGCAAAGTAAATTAAGAACAATTTGGAAAAAAAAAATACATTTAATCGACTGGAGGAGGACTGTTTCTCTGACGAGCAGTTGCAGTAGACTGTCTTTGCACGGCTTTTAGGTCTGGTATTGACCAAGGGCAGGTTTAGCAGCAGCAACAGCAACAAGTCGTCTTGTTACAGCTTGTAATCCCGATGCTGGCCAAAGGCAGTTCTCTCAGCAGCAGCAACATCAGTACTGTCTTGGCAAGAATCTTCATCTTAATCTGAGTTACCCCTGCATCACCGCCAATCTTCATAGCGTTTTCAATCGCCTCTCCTCACGACCACAGAAAATGTAAATAGACAGTCTGACTTATGTCTACTTGGGCAATAAAGCGCCCATGAAGATCGTGCGGGAAAAAAAAAAAAAAAAAAAAAGTTCGGCCAAGTAGACACAAATCAGCTGACCCACCAAATGTTCAAGATGGCGGAGGATGCTGCTCAAGCACTGATTGAAGAACTTTATTTGATAAAGTTTGTATGCTCAAATGTGAATAAAACTCTTTAACACATTAATAATCATTTTTATATACGTGATGATGATAATAAGAAGCCTTATACTTCTCCTTAGCTTAGAGATAAGTGCTTCGTCACTAACACGTTCATAGTGGTTTTACAAACAAACCTATAAACTAGTCACTTTACTCAAATAATCTTCAATGTTTCATGACTTATCATTTTTATATTTAGGTTCTCTATTTAACATTCAGTACAAGCCCCAACACTCTGGGGAACACTGCCTCTGAAGGCCAAGCAGGGAGGGGTGCATGAGGAAAACAAAATCGGTATCTTAGGATACAGAAGGTAAAGAAGTAATTATCATTACAAGCACAATATTGAACAAAGACATATAATAATCCATACATGGTACAAAGCTGTCACAGTAATTATCATTACATGTTTTGAGATGAGTGAAGTGGTACATAGATACACACGTATGTACATACATACGCAGAGAGAGACAGATAATTATGCACAGATACATAAACGTATATATCTATACATATGTGTAGCCTATATATTCACGCAGATGTAGCCATAGACATACTCATGTACAGGATAGGCATGCATGTATAAAGATATGGGTATGTGTACAGGCGTGCATATATATATATATATATATATATATATATATATATATGTATATATATATATATATATATATATATATATATATACACACCCTAAGTAGATACATATACATACAGTCACATACACAGGTAGGCAGATAGAAAAAAAAAAAACACGATACTGTATGCATTATAAAATTATCTCTTGATTTAAAATCCCAGCACTAGGACAATACATGCACATGCACCTGATGTGTGCGAGTGTGCACGTGTGCGTGGACAACACACACACACACACACACACACACACACACACACACACACACACACACACACACACACACACACACACACACCAAATGTCTGATCATTGTCCTAGTACCAGAGCATTACAATAAAAGAAAGCCTGGGTGAAGTGTGAGAATGTCTTCGAGTACATCAAGATGCGTGATGAAGTAGGTACACTGAAATACCCACCCGGCGGAGCGATCCCGACACCAATGCCCCAGGAGCAGGACATGGGGAGGAAGCCCCCACCCCAGTAGGAGGCAATGGGGAGATACACCAGCGTTCCGTGCCACAGTGATATATATCTCCCATGACCCTACGCCCCGCTTCCATGCAGCCGGACCACCAGGAAGTACTTCGATCGAGTGCGTTACCCTCAGACGGAGAAAGCACTCGCCAGAATCGGGGTGGGACTTGCCTTAGGAAAGTCCCAAGTAGGCCCTCAGACACAGAGTCCACCAGACCTGCCTTCACAAGAGGGAGAGCTGCAGCCATCGCTCACAGTCCTACCTCACCCCAGGGGAGCAGTGGTTCAGTAGCATCCATCGGATCTACTGTAGGAGGAGCATCCACCGAATCTCCTCCTTCTGCCACCCACCTCCGGGAGCAGGTGTCTCGGACCGTCACCTCGACGACCTTCGCCTGTGCTCCCCAGGAGGGTGAGGGACACCGTGGTAGTATCCTTCAGATCTGCCACTGGGTGAGAGACCACAGGTCATCCCCCAGCTGCACTTTCCCCCGACAGCAGGAGGGCAGCAGAATCCACCGGACCTGCTGCAGAAGAAAGAAGACCCGCCGGGAATTCTCCTCCTGTTGTTCCTGGTACAAGTGGTCCCCCGGCAGCGTCCCCCGGACCTGTCAGCCCGAGAGAGTATCCACTGGATCTCCCTCGACCACTACCCCCTGACGGAGCCTGGGCAGTGTCTCCCTAATCTGTCAGGCAGAAGGAGTGTCCTCCGGACCCCCTTCCTCCACCCCGGCAGGGAGCTCCAGCAGGGACCATCAGGCCTGCCAGGCTGAGGAACAGGCCACCAGTCATTCCTCCTTCGTGACTCCGGAGGCTCCCCATGAGGGCACCGTCTCTGGCTCAGCCTGCCCCTCCTGTGGCTGAGAGAGACGCCCCTCCTGCCTCCCCTCCTTCATGGAGAGTGGAGACTGCTCCCCCACAGGACCCTCATCAGACAGTACCTGGGACGAGACCCCGAGGCCAGATGTCCTGTCTCTGCAGCTCAGCCCCTGACACCCCAAGCAGCTGACGGTCTCCCCCCACAGCGAGCGGCTGCAGTCCACCCCTGACGGCCTCCTCCTCCAGGCGAGACCACAGCCCCCAGACAACAACAGGCACCCAGCAGAGCAGCCCCCAACACCCCCAGCAGCTGCTGGACTCCCCCAGGGCAGGAGGTCACAGCTAACCCCTGATGGCCTCCTCCTCCAGGCGAGACCGCAGCCCCATAACAATGAAGGACGTCCGGCGGCTGGCCCCAGGCCCAGACCAACCCAGGTCAGCCCCCAGGATTCCCACCTCAGCCAAGGGCAGGCGCTGTGCCAAGGGCAGGCGCCGTGCCAAGCGCCTCCTAGCCCTATTCAGCCCCAGCCCAGAGGGCCACCACACTGCCAGGGCCTCAACAGGAAAGGGCCACCCATCACCCAGCCATTCAGCTCGACCCGGACCCCCAGACCATGCCGTAAGAGACTCAAACCAGGAACACACCCTGGACAGCCCTCCTCCCACACTGGGCCGCCACCTGTGGCTACCTGTGTTGTAGCCATGGGCGCAACCCTCGCGCCCACCGATGACCAGCCTACACTGCGAGTTCCAGTGCTACAGCCCCTCTGTGTGAACTCCTCGCCTAGAGTGTCGCATCCCTGTGTCTTAGATTTATACTAAACCCCTGCATGATTCCCATGAGTGCATTTCCTTGTGTGTCCCCCACCCTTTGTATGTGACCCCTCCCTTGCCCCATAGCTAATACCCAGACTCCCCTGTGTAGTGCCCCTGACTCTTCCCGTGTGCATCGTGACCCCTATGCCTTACGAGTGGTGACATACAGTGGCCCAGTGCAGTGGAATATCCACCCAGAGATCCACCTACATCCGTGTAACGTACTATTGTGATATATCTGATCAAGAATATATTTCAGTGTAGCAAACTATCACTAGGTTGTCGAGGGTGTTGTTCCCTCCCTGTGCAATACATACCCAACCTGACTCTGTGTTCTATGCATTACAATATATAGTGTTTTGTGTTATGTTGCATTCATACCACATGTGCGTATTGTATTGTGATATACTGTGTCGTGTGTTATATTTCATTCATGCCACTATGTGCCTTGTATTGTGATATATATAATGTTACATGTCATACTGTGTTCAGGCCATCTTTGTGTATCGTATTGTGATATATAGTGTAGTTGTGTTTTATATTGTATTGTGTCATACAGTGTACTTGTATTTTATATAGGATTGTCCATGTATTTGTGTGAACAGTTGTACTCTGTTTATAAGGTAGTATACGTGTAGACTGGGTTAGCCTGTGTTTGAGCCCTATCCCTTGTCTGTTTACTCTAGCTCAGTCCAGAATAAAGAACCCAAGGCCCGCACCATACCTAAACACAAGAAGTTGGGCACAGAATGCACTGCATAGCATTGGTGGCTAGTGGTGGTTCTCGTTCCCACAGAGTGCAACAGAGGACAAACGGGAAAGTTACAAAAATGGCTGCCAAACAGCACATCCAATTATCTAAGTTTGACCCTGAGCAGTACAACATACACATATATTTGTTCATGGTCAAGCCTATATTGGATATAATTCTCGAAAATGACCGAAAAAAATAGCAGTTACACACCCACACCTTGGGAAAATTGTGTCGAGCATTGTGGCAAAAATCACCCAAGAACTGAAATGGAATCATTTCAGACAAATCATAATGCAAGCCATCACACCCTCACTGCGGAAGGTTGTCGCCTTCTCCCAGCTAGAAGCCCTCACCTACAGCGGCAATTTGGATGATACCCTCATCCAGACCAGGTGGCTTGTCGCCACCGCTTACCCGGAGGCTGATGCCAACACCTGGGAACAGCATATATTCAACACCCCCCTGAGGATCTTCCCCAGTGTTGTCAGAGAGCATTTTACAATCTATGACCCAACTGGGGACCTCAATAGGGACATACAGTTGGTGAGGTGCCTCCTCACTGCTCGCACTACTCCTCTGCAAATCGGGGTAGTTAGCCGAGTTCCCACTAGAAAACTGTCCCCCCACCAAGCCCCGGACGCCCTCCAGAAACACTGCTTCACCAAACCCTCCCACCATACCAAGGGCACTCCCCACCAAGAAGCACCCCAACTCCAGAGATACCACCAATTTAAACTCTATCAATCTGTGGGAGTTCTCTGCATGCAACCATCGCTGCCCCATACACGTTATCAGGGAGCAGTTAAAAGCTGCCTATCACCAAGCGGCCAACCAGGGGCACCACAAAGTTTCAGCCACTGAGGACGTGGCCCCTCCAACCGACTACCCTGAGCCAGAGGAGACGGAGCTCGGAGAGAAGGACACCTCACCGCAACTGGATTTTTTAGGACTGCCCCTGCACCTCCCCACAGTGGCGGGGGCCACCTCACATATTTACCGCCCCCCCAGTCTACGACAAAATGAGGCTGAATGGGGTGAAAGCAAGACTTCTGGTTAATACGGGAGCAGCCAGATCATGCTTCTACCACCATTTATACTCCCACCACTCCACAGCCTTCGGCTCTCTCTTCCCACCTCTGCCCATCTTGTAGACGTGGGGGATGGCCCCCTGCCTATCCATGAGAAGACATGGGCCCTTCGTACTGAAACCCACCAACATGTGACTACCCAACATCAGTTCATCATATATGATTCCACCTGCCGTGCATACAACAGCTACCTAGGGTTGGATCTACTACAAAAACTCCACGCCAACATAGACTGCCGCAAGCGTCGACTGCATTTCAACAAACCTCCAGATCCACCCCCTCAGCCCCTCTGCACGTGCACCACCACAACATCCCCACCTGCCCCTGACCCACCCCAGCCCTCCACCTCCTCATGCCCTCCCCTCCCCACCATGACCCCCCCTTACCCCACCTTCCCCGCTACCATAGCCTCCACCATCACCGTTACCCCCAACCATGAGGCCTGGCTCCCCTTGCACTGCCCCACTGGAAACTCCGTAGTGTTCTCCCCAAATCCACCAACAGGTGCCACAGCCTCCTGTCTGTTGTTCCCCACCTTCCCCCCCACGTTGGAGCAGTGTGCATCACCAACCTTTCCACCACTCCCCTCACCATCCCCAAGGGATTAGTAGTCAGAGAAATGGAAGAGGCAGAGCCCTGCACCTATCCCCCCACCCTTGACCCCCCTGCCTTACCCCCTATCCCCAACCACCTCTCACCACACCAAACCTACAGCCTTTGATGCCTCCTCCTGGACTCCCAAGACATCTTTCTGTTGGGACCAACAGACATTGGCCACACCACCTACCTCTCCCACGAGATTCACATGACGGGACCACCCATCCGCCAACCCTCACGGAGAAAAAACCCAAACCAACGGGCTGAGGAAAACTGGCAGGTCCAGGACATGTTAGATGCCGGCGTAATATCACCATCCACCAGCCCCTGGTCCTCCCCCATCATCCTCGTGAAAAAGAAAGACAGGACTGCATAGATTACATACTCCTAAACAATGTGACAACAAAAGACGCCACCCCTCTACCCAGAATTGATGACTCCTTTGACTCCCTCTATGGGGCATCCAGGTTTTCCACCCTCAGCCTGCAGTTAGGATACTAGCAGGTCCCAGTCCACCCTGATGACAGAGGCAAAACTGCATTTTCCACCAGCAATGGGAAGCACTATGAGTTTAACGTGCTCTCCTTTGGCCTCTGCAATGCCCCAGCCACATTCTCCAGGCTAATGGAGTCAATACTTGTTGGCCTCACCTGGGAAATATGCCTAGCCAATTTGGATGATGTGATAATTTCCAGTAAAACCTGGGCCGACCACCTCCACCACCTACGACAAGTCTTCCTCAGGATTTGACAAGCCGGGCTCAAGCTTTGCCCATCAAAATGCGTCCTGGTCCCAGCATTCTATCTCCTTCCTGGGGCACATCATATCCAAAGAAGACACAGCCCCTGACCCGGAAAAACTACGGGCAATAGTGGATCTCCCCTTACCCCAGAACGTGCACGAGGTCTGCACATTCATCGGCCTGGCGTCATACTACTGAAGCTTTGTGAATGGTTTCACAAATATCGCCAAGCTGCTACATGACCTAATTAAAAAGGGGGAACCTTTCACATG
Source organism: Coenobita brevimanus (assembly GCF_032717465.1). Taxonomy (NCBI): domain Eukaryota; kingdom Metazoa; phylum Arthropoda; class Malacostraca; order Decapoda; family Coenobitidae; genus Coenobita; species Coenobita brevimanus. The sequence goes on along the minus strand of NC_137065.1, from coordinate 22,388,106 downwards.
GACAGTAGACTGTCTACAGTCCTTCAACACCCTAAAGGACAAACTCATCACTGCCCCTATCATGGCATTCTCAGATTATGCCCTTCCCTTCTACTAATACACGGATGTGTCACTAGTGGCGATCGGGGCCATCCTAGCCCAAGTACAGGATGGAAAAGAACACAGCATTGCCTGCACCAGCTGCATGCTAAACCAGGCAGAAAAAAACTACGTCGCCACGAAGCGGGAATGTCTGGGCATCGTTTGGGCCTTGGAATATTTCTGGGCCTATCTTTTGGGCATCCATATCATCATCATCACCGATCAACAATCATTGCAGTGGTTACGACAGTCAGAGACACACAACGCCCAGATCATCCACTGGATAGAGACCCTGGAAGAATTTGATTCTGAATATAGCCTATCAGCCAGGCAAACTCCACACAAATGCTGATGCCCTCTCCCGACTACCCATAAACTCCATCTGTGCCACCTCCACCCTCCCACAACAATGGCAAGCAAAAGACTGCCTCACTTGGATGCCTGCCCACGTGTTTTTCAAACTACAAAGACACGATGACCACCTGTGCACCCGCTCAGGACACACTGCCCTAGACCCAGACACCGCCCTAGACACCTTAACTCACCTCCACTCTGACAATGGGATTCACCTTGGCACAAAGAAACTCCTACAAATTTTCAATGATCTATTGGGCCCCAAACCTCTCCCAACTCACTAAGCAGGTCATCCAAGCATGCCAAGCCTGTGCCCTGGGTAAAGACACCACCAGGACACCAGGCCCGTTGGATAGCATTATAGTCAGCAAGCCCTGGCAGCTGCTGTCAGTAGATGTCGTCGGGCCTCTCCCACCCAAATCCGGCTACAAATTCATAATAATGCTCATGGACACCTACTCCAAGTTCTTGATTGCCTGCCCGGCGAAAGAACATCATGCCCTCGCTGTCACAGACACACTAACCCACCATGTATTTCTCTACTTTGGCATTCCCCAGGCCCTCCACTCCAACAGTACACAGAAGTTCACAAGCAAGGTCTGGGCCGAACTCTCCACCCTTTTCAGCTATGAAATCTCCCACTCCTTACCATATTGGCCACAGGGAAATGGCATGCATGAACAGAGTCACCGCATCCTACTCAACCAGGTGCAGACCAGCATACAAGAAACCCAAAATGACGATTGGCCAGCATACATCAAGATCGTGCAATGGGGCATTAACTCTTGACCCCGCGAAGATGGCATCACACTGCACGAGCGAGTATTCAGCGAGGCACCTCTACTCCTACCCCTCCACCACCACTTACAATCACTCGCCGACCACCCCTCCTCTGACCCCCTTCACCATCTCAAACGTAAACTCCATTGCCTCCAAAACACCCATGATCTAAAACCCGACACCTCTGCAACTAACTCCAACAAACCAGGCAAATCCGTCATGGTAGCCACGCTGCCGACACTAAATAAACTAGCTCCACGCTACACCAGCCCCTACACAATTGTAAAGGTCCCCAACCTATACTAAGTCACCATTCAGTACCACAATACCACATGCACCTACTGGAACCGCCATGTGCACCACTTTTACACACCTCCTACACCACCATCTCACCACCCTCACCTGCCTAGTGCACACTCCACTCCCCCACTGGACACTGATGACTCATACTCCTGTTACCTCTCCCCTTCCTTATCCTTGCCCAGCTCCCCCACCACCATCACCACCCATACTCTAGACCCCTCCCCTCCCCCCCACACCCCCAGCTCACCTCTAACAACCTCACCGCACTCCACCTCCATCACGCCTCCATCACCAAGTCCGACACCACACGACCATCCAACGCCCTACCGCCCATCACCTTCACCCACTCCTCACTCCACCTCATCCCCCGCTCCCACTAGTCACCCCGACTCCCCGTCTCCCACCCCCACCCCCTCACCACCACCTACAGCCACAACTTCACCAACCCACCAACTGGCCACCCACTCTACCCACACGCCGCCCCCGGCCACGTCGCCTCCTACACCCAATGTCGCAGCTCCTCCACCACCCGTCCAGCCCACTCCCTCATGCCCATCACCATCACCATCCCTCCAAAGCACAATGCCCCCCACCAGCATGCCCACTACACACCCCTCACCTCCCACACCAGTACTTACCACCAGCAGGACCAGATTGAGCCGTCTACCCTGCCCCCCACCCAGATATGGCCAAACGCCCTCCCCACCTTCCACCCCAACCCCTAATACCTCCCCCCTCACCCTCAAAATCCAACATACCACATGGAACATCCCAATGGCCCCCCCCATTAAGCTGCTTAGGGTGACCTGTCCACGACCTCTTAAAAGCAAGGCGACCTCACCGATCTCCAGTCTGCTGCCGGACACCACACATCACGTCCCACATTCTCAGCCACCCAAGATGAAAATCAAGCACATCACTTGGACTCAGTGGCACGACCCAACTCCACCAGATGCCCCTACCATCAACACTTACTCCGCCATCTCACACCCTCCCGTTGCACCCCCACCGTCAATGTTTACCATCTCCAGTCATGGGAACGTGACTTCCACCCCCACGACGGTGATGAAATACCCACCAGGCAGAATGATTCCGACACCACCACCCCAGAAGGAGGACATGAAGAGGTAGCCCCCATCCCAATAGGAGGCAATGGGGAGATACACCAGAATTCCGCACCACAGCGACATATATCCCCCGTGACCTGACGCCTTGCTTCCATGCAGCCGGACCACAAGGAAGTACTTAGATCGAGTGCGTTACCCTCTGATGGAGAAAGCACTCGCCAGAATCGGGGTGGAACTTACCCTAGGAAAGTCCCAAGTAGGCCCTCAGACACAGAGTCCACCAGACCTGCCTTCACAAGAGGGAGAGCTGCAGCCATCGCTCACAGTCCTACCTCACCCCAGGGGAGCAGTGGTTCAGTAGCATCCACTGGATCTACTGTAGGAGGAGTATCCTCCAGATCTCCTCCTTCTGCCACCCACCTCCGCGAGCAGGTGTCTTGGACCGTCACCTCGACTACCTTCTCCTGTGCTCCCCAAGAGGGTGGCAGGCCCCGTGGTAGTATCTACTGGATCTGCCACCGGGGAAGAGACCACCGGTAGTCCCCCAGCTGCACACTCCCCCGACAGCAGAAGGGCAGCAGAGTCCACAGGACCTCCTGCAGAAGACAGAAGACCCGTCGGGACTTCTCCTCTTGTTGTCCTGGATACGAGTGGTCCCCTGGCAGCATCCCCCGTACCTGTCAGCCCGAGAGAGTATCAACCGGATCTCCCTTGACCACTACCCCTGGAGGGAGCTTGGGCAGTGTCCCCCAGACCTGTCAGGCTGAAGGAGTGTCCTCCAGACCCCCTTCCTCCTCCCCGGTGTGGAGCTCTGGCAGGGACCGTCAGGCCAGCCAGGCTGAGGAACAGGCCACCAGTCATTCCTCCTTTGCAACTCCTGAGGCTCCTTATGAGGGCGCTGTTTCTGGCTCAGCCCGCCCCTCCTGTGGCCGAGCGAGATGCCCCTCCCACCTCCCCTCCTTCACGGAGAGTGCAGACTACTCCCCCACAGGACCCCCATCAAAGAGTACATGGGACGGGACTACCCCGAGGCAAGGTATCCTGTCTCTGCAGCTCAGCCCCTGACACCCCCAGCAACTGATGGACTCCCCCAGGGCAAGCAGCTGCAGTCCACCCCTGATGGCCTCCTCCTCCAAGCAAGACCGCAGCCCCTGGACAATGACGGGCACCCAGCAGTGCAGCCTCTGATGCCCCCAGCAGCTGCCGGACTCCCCCTGATTGGGTTGCCGCAGCCAACCCCTGACGGCCTCCTCCTGCAGGCAAGACCGCAGCCCCACGACAATGAAGGATGTCCAGCGACTGGCCCCAGACCCGGACCAGCCCAGGTCTGCTCCCAGGACTCCCACCTCAGCCAAGGGCAGGAGCCATGCCCAGCTCTTCCTAGCCTTGTTCGGTCCCAGCCCAGAGGACCACCACACTGCCAGAGCCCCCACCGGGAAGGGCTGCCCATCACCCCGCCATTCAGCTCGACCCGGACTCCAGACCACACCGTACGAGACTCACATCAGGAACACACCCCGGACAGCCCTCCTCCCACACCGGACCACAACCTGCAGTTATCTATATTGTAGCCACGTGAACGCCCCTTGCACCCACCAATGACAGGCCTACACTGCAAGTTCCAGTGCTACAGCCCCTCTGTGTGAACCCCTCCCCCCCTTGCCTAAAGTGTCGCATCCGTGTGTGTCTTAGATTTGTACCAAACCCCTACGTGATTCTCCTGAGTGCATTCCCTTGTGTGTCCCCCCTCCCCCCCTTGTGTGTGACCCATCCCTTGCCCAATAAGTAATACCCAGACTCCCCTGAGTAGTGCCCCTGACTCTTCCCGTGTGCACTGCGACCCCTATGCCTTACGAATGGTGACATACAGTGGCCCAGTGCAGTGGAATATCCACCCAGAGATCCACCTACATCCGTGTAACGTATTATTGTGATATATCTGATCAAGAATATATTTCAGTGTAGCAAACTATCACTGGGTTGTGTCGAGGGTGTTGTTCCCTCCCTGTGCAATACATACCCAACCTGACTCTGTGTTCTATGCATTATAATATATAGTGTTTTGTGTTATATTGCATTCATACCACATGTGTGTATTGTATTGTGATATACTGTGTTGTGTGTTATATTTCATTCATGCCCCTGTGTGCCTTATATTGTGGTACATATAGTGTCATGTGTCATACAAGTATTGTGTTCAGGCAACCTGTATGTATTGTATTGTGATATATAGTGTAGCTGTGTATTATACTGTATTGTGTCGTACAGTGTACTTGTATTTTATATAGGATTGTCCATGTACTTGTGTGTGAAAAGTTGTACTCTGTTTGAAAGGTAATATACGTGTAGATCTGGTTAGCCTGTGTTTGAGCCCTATCCCTTGGCTGTATACTCTAGCCCCGTCCAGAATAAAGAATCCAAGGCCCTCACCGTATCTGAACCCAAGAAGTTGGGTGCAGAATACACTGCATAACATTCACAAAGCAGAAAACAAGAGTCCAGGGGGTCTGAAGGAGGCAATAACTTGGCAGTTAATGATATGATGGGATATTGCTTCATCCATGGCATTGTGACAGAGTTTACATGGCCTGTTGGCAGTTGGCATACAGTGATATTCCCTGGGGGGCGATACCCCACGTGAATGCGGGTGATGGCCACATCATAGTGGTGGGTGTGGGTGGGATACTTGCCATTGGTGTGTCTCTTGCCACAGTAGGTGTCATAGTGCTGGATGGTGACACTAGTGGGACGTTCAGCATCGGTACACAGGACTAGGTCCTCCTTGGACTCCATGAGAAGGATTCTCCAGACAATTGTCATCGACACAGGGAGGCAGATGGCAGCTAGGAGGAGGTTACAAGCAGCTCAGGCCAGGCGATGTGCCTGGCTGTGACAGGTGTGACCAACATGGGCTGGGATCCAAATAAAAGAACACTGAGACCAATAGCATGAGCCTGATGGAGGCGAGAGTAGAGGAAGGTGAAGAGAGGGGAGGGACATCGGGAGGGAGGTTGTGAAGTAAGGCAAGGGCAGCTTGGGAATTGCTGATGATTAGACCTTGTAGGTGATGAAAGAGAAGGAAATCAGGGGCAGAGTGTATAGTAGACAGTTCACACTGGGTACTGCTGGCCCAGTTGGGAAAGCGGTGGGAGGTGGAGAAGACGGGGGAAGCAAAGTTAGTAAAGGCAATGCCAGCAGCTCCTGCCTGGCCGTTAGCAAGGACAGAGCCGGCAGTTTAGACATGAATAGGAGGGGAAGGGTAGGTGCGGGCTACAGAGTTTAGGGTTTCAGTGATGGAGAGCTGTGAGGGAATTGATAAACGGTCAGAAGCAGTGGCATAAGGTGTGTAGTGCACAGGAGTCGTATGTGTCCAGGTGGCAGGCAGAGGGCCAGTAGGGATGGGAGTGACAAGATCAGCATGGATACTAGCAGGATCACGGCCAGAAAGCTGGATAGGACAGTTGAATGATGAATGAATTCATTTTAGCCAGGATGCCAGGCCTGGCACCTGAGTATGCTGGATCTGATCTAGGTGAGTGGAAACTGAGAAAACGTCAACCAGTCGGGAGGAAAAGGATGAAGCAGGAGATGGAAATGTGGTTGGACACTGTGTGGCAAAGCAGACTGCACGCATATGAATGCAACCAGTGATGGGACACAGATTGAGTTCATGGAGCATGTTAACTACTCTGGCAGACCTGGGGCAGTGAAGAATGAGGTGCATCACTCGATTTTGTACCACTTCAAGTGGTTGAAGCTGTGCTAGGGGGACAAGGGAGATAGGGATAGCATGATAATCAAGAAGGGAACAAATATATAGCAGGAAAAATGATCGAGCAACGGGACGCTAACCCCATGCAAGTCACAAATGAGCGTGCCAAGGAGTTTAAGTCTGCAGTAAAGGCGGGTGCAGATAGTGCAGTCATACTGGGAGAGGTTAAAGAGGGAAGAGAGGGGAATTCTGAGATATGTATAATCCTGCACTACCTCAAGATCAGAGTCGAGAAGGATTATGGTTGTGCAAGCAAGCCTATGAGTGAGGGATCGTGTAAACAGTTTGGTTTGGCAGTGTTGATAAGCAACCCACAAGCAGATACAGCCTGGCCAAACTTAACTAGGAGACATTGAAGAGTGGCAGGAGAAGGGGAGTGGATGCAGATATCATCAGCATAGGTTAGGATCAGAGAGGAATCAGGGATAGGACCTACAAGACGGAGGTCTTCATGAGAAGATTGAAGAGAAAGAGGCTAAGTACGCCACCCTGAGGTGTGCCAAGACTGAAGGGTCAATAATTACTAACCGCCCCACAAAACAGAACCCGAGAGTGATGATGAGACAGGTATCTTTCCAGCCAGCAGAACAGGTGGCCAGAGACACCCAGGTGGGCAAGTTTGTCAAGGATGACATCACAGTTTGCGACGTCGAATGCAGCTTTGAGGTCAATGAAGGTTGTACAGGAGGAGGATGTAAGGTGAGTGTGTAATTCTGCAAGGCAATGTTGTGTGCTTCAGAATGGGAGGAAACCAAAAAGATGGGGAGAGAGCTGGACCTGAAGAAGATTGCGGTGCCTTGCTAAAAGAATTCACAATGAATTTGATGAAGTCCAACCTCCTCATAAGAGAGAGAAAAATTCACAGTTGGAGCACTTGTAGTACGAAGATGAAGCGGTCGCAGCAATCTTTGTTTACAAACTGGGGAGAGCGCTAGGGGTGGGCTTATCGATACCAAAATATCGATACTAGCGATACCAGCTATTTAATCTTAAGTATCGATACTGGTGTCTAGGTATCAATATTTTGATTACTAAAGAAAAATGTTTCAATTTGGCAATTTTTAAGGCGAAATTGAGTAATTTCAATATGCAGAGAAATAATTATTTAGTATGCTGAAAGGCAGGGATACTATATATATATATATATATATATATATATATATATATATATATATATATATTGCCTCTGGCAACCCGGTGTCTTTGTCTCCCGTTGTCCCACGTCACCGGGCATGTGACCGTACTGTATAACACTAATAACAGTCGGTCACACCACTGACGTTGAGAGGAGACCACTGCCACAGAAATGCTTGCACCCCTAGGTTATATATTTAAAAAATAGCATTAAGCAAAGGTCGAGGTATTGATATCGGTAATTGATACCACCGATACTAGTAAAAAATTGATATGAAATAGCTGGTATTACTCACCGTTAGAAAGTGCCGACCGATCTACCTCTTTCTTTCTCTCTCTTCGCCTGGCAGGCGGAAAAACTTGCTCACCGAGGAATTCTGTCTACCAGTAGAGTGTTCTGTGGCGCCCCATGGTGCTCGGCCAAGTAGACACAAAGCGGCTGAGATACCCTAAGGCCTTCTAGATCTTATTTAATTTGGTCAATTTTCAGCAATTCACATCACTCAGTCCTGGATATATGACAACCACATTGTAGACCATGTTATTTTGGATTTATTCCGCTATAGATTTGTTTTCGGAAATATATATTTAACGTGAAAATCCTATATTTTATTACCTCGGATCCCCGCCGACGTATGCCAGTAGCTGGCCATAATCGTTCTTTAAGCGCATTTTTTAATATTTGAAAGCTGGCTGTCAAATGCAAGTGATGTTCGGTTGGATTAGGTTAGGTTTGGTTAAATTAGGTTTGGTTAAATCATTAAGTTTCCCATTGTTTAGGCACGAGATGCACTGCTGATGTCTCCATTAGGAACGATGGTTGTTACTGGTATAAGAAAAGCGGCCAGTCGGTGAGATTGTTGGCAAACATTGTCGCGGGTGACGTGGACGCTCCCTTGTCCAAAGTCCATATACTGTAATATGTCGGGACACTTGCTGACAAGAAAGCGTCCCTGCTGCGTAGCAGACGTTATGACGTCACGTGACGGTTTTTCAGCTCAGTTGTTCACGAGCTACGGGAAGATGAGGATGAATTGATACCGTGATCTCGACTCCCCTTCCCACCTCTCTTAAACAAGATAAAAGCAATTCTTGTGGGGGGTCACCCCCTAATGCGTGTTCCGAATTGGTCAAAAAATTACTGTTGGTCAAAAATGGAGAGTGGGGACTTTTTCTTACATAAAAGGAGAGGTCTCCAAGGGGACAAAATATTTTTTTACATACGTTTTTCTTTAGAGACAGACAGACAGACAGACAGACAGACAGAGGACAACATACAAAATACTCTAGTTTCCTTCCTGTCAGGGGAATAATCTAAGCCAAAATCAAGTACCATACGGTAATTAATGAAGTTGACTGGACCTGGACCCCCTTCACCCATGGAACGGTGGCAAGAAGGGAGGGGGGGGGGTCATAAATTTGGTTTGTTTATATCTGTTTAGTTTGTCAATCCGTAACGCCAAAGGGATGAAGTTGGTCAAAATTGTCCTTCCCCCCCCCCATCACATACTCCTCGGGCCATCCCTGCTCTCTCTCTCTCTCTCTCTCTCTCTCTCGTATATATTTAGTAATGCAGTTACCATCCAGTTCTGTAATAAACGAGTGGATGTAAACAATTTTTTCTTTATTTCCATCCTTTTCCTTATATAACCCGTGTCATAGAAAGAAACTCTTCATCAGCCCCTTACCACACTTAAACCATCTCTTCATCAACTCATCATAAACTTGTCAACCCTTCATCAACCTTTTATCACCAGCATAATATCTCTCCATTATATTACTACTATAATTGTGTGTTAAAAAAATGAAAAATAATCATAACACACTGGTCAACAGCCAAAATGGTTCTGACTTAGTCTCACCTGTTTCTAATTTGTTACCCCCAATTTCTAAACTCACCCTAAAATTTGGCTATCACGTAACTTTGACGTACTACATGATAATTGATCGAGGGAAAATTCCATGAAACATGCAGATTCGTCAAATAAGTGTCAGTAAGTCTGTATATTGTTACAAAAATAATATACTTAGTCTTTAATTTATATCATATACTAAGCACAAAACTAAGCAAAGTCCAACAACAGTCGCTGATCATGTTTGGACTGAATCAACCTTTTTATCGGCTCTCCATTATAACAATTTCGTGGTGAAACCCCTCGCCGCGCTCATCGCTGACATTGCCAAGAACAAATTGAAAGAAGTCCAAATGAGAATGGAAGAAATTTAATTTGAGCGACATTCGAGCACCGAGTGCATTGTAACTCTTTAATATCTTGTGCACAAGCTCCTCATAATTCGATGCTCGAAAATGCTTGGTAAGAACCATGAAGCCCTCCCAAGTAACCCTTTCCAGCTCAGATAAGCTGTTTACAAAATCCTGATCGTTGAGTATAAGATGAATTTGAGGGACTATTGAAAAAACCTGCCTTTACTTTGGCCTCAGATACAGTGCCTTGAAACTTCGTTACCAAGCAGTGGAAGCCAGCACCATATTGATCCATAGCCTTCATAAAGTTCTTCATCAAAGTTTCAAATGGCGTGGAGGCAAGAATACCTTCTCAGGGTCAACAAGAGGTTTGTTAAAACAGTTGAACTTTCCAGTCAATTATCTTTCGGTCACACTGGGCATTCCTTTGTCTCATGAACAGAGAAACCACATGTGTTTTGTGTAACCTTGCTAAAGTCCTAGAAGCGAGCAGATCACTTTCAGGTTCGCACAAATGCTCCATTAATGTGTATTGTAGCCAGTAGCGGTCAACGGAATAGTCATCGTTTCATAACTTTCCTTCATTCCATGGGCATGCACAGTTGGAACAGAAGGAAGCTCATTTCCATGATGGAGAAGGACTGCCTTCAGTGCATTCTTCCCAGAATCTATGAACAACCGCCATTTTCCTTTTTGATAAGGACGAGACTTACAAAGGTGTTGCACTAACGATACAGCGTCATAACAGTAACAAAACATATCATTCATCTTGAAGTACATTGAGAGCTTTTCATGTCTATGGTAGAAGGTGGTGGTACGAACTCCACCTTGTAGCATGTTCCATTGCTTGAGTCGAGATCCAAGGAAATAATTTTTCTCCTGAGGGGAAATCATTTTTCTCCTGGGGGGAGTTAAGGTCTCTTATAAGGTCATGAAGCTCTACCTGACGGATGAGGTGTGACTCCTTGTGCTCTAAATCTTCTTGAAAGTCGGCATCAATGCAACACTCCTCCTTATTAGATTCTGATTCACTTGTGGTACTTAATGGAGGATCTGGAACTGGAAGCTCAGGACCGTGGGGTGCTTGCCTTAGAGAAGGAATGTAAGGATAGCTTATCTTGGACAGAGTCTTCACTGAATTTCCTTTGGTGTTAGTGAGGCAAAAGTAGCAGCCAGGAGAGTGATCATCCGATTCGTGCCAAACCAATGGTAAAGCAAAAGGCATACCTGATGGCCGTTTCATGTGGTTTACACAGAGCTTGCATGCAGTATGGGGTGCCCACTTCTTGTCGTGATTACCATCAGGACATTTAAAGTAATGTTTGTAAGCACTTTTAACATCCCTTGAAATTGGTCCCTTCAGGCTTTCGACTGTAAAGAACCTGTGGATGTAACAAAAAGAATCTGGTACTTTCATTCAGTTGTGGTGCTTCATTACTTGCCAGCACAGATCAAGGCACTGTAACAGTAAAAAAAAAAAGCTGAAATGTAATAATAGCAAATATAAGATTAACACTGCAAACAACGGTGTCAAAAAAAAAAAAAAAAAAAAATCATCTGCTTGATGGTGGGAAAATTTTACCCGACTTTCAGCTGTGACTGATTCACTTTGAGTTGCCAAGTATCTTGTGGTTCAGGTACTTAACCGAAGCTGACATAACCGCCACAATTACTAGCTGAATGCAGCTCTGCAAGGTATATATCTACCTCTATGATTGGAGTCGAGTCAGATTTTCCAAAACATGAGCAGATTTTCCTATGGTATAATGGCTCTCGAAAACTGGACGTGCTGGCGAAAATTTGATATCATATTAGAAAGTTACAGGTTCATGTTTCTTAGAATCACCTAAAAATATACCAGAACCATAACACTAAAAATTTTGTCAACCAGTGTAATTCATATGCTACCATGATATACTATAGTTCCCGTTCAAACATCATTGGATCCATTTTCTGTGTTAGCGCTAACGCCAAGTGATGTCACGACTGCATCTACCCCTCTCCCACCCCCCCAGTGTGTTTGTCCAGACATGTTATTATATAGACTTTGTCCTTAACTATCCAGAAATTGATATACCATATTTTGCCTTGGGTTGACCAAATCTCCTAAACGAGTGATTTCCAACAAAAATGAAGCTCAAACTCATTCAAATCACACTAAAATTGACTAGAATTTCTTTTTTTCTTTCGAATTCGAGTGATGTGAACTATGGAAAATTGGCCACTAATTCCTACATCCCTCTCCCTGCCCTTCACCTTCTTGTGTCAAAGGTTATTGTCTGGAGAATCCTTTGAGATGGAACTAGGGAGGACCTAGGTTTGTGTACTGATGCTGAATGTCCCACCTGCATCACTATCCAGCACTATGATCAACTACCATAGAGAGAGATGCATCAATGGCAAGCACCCTGCATTTACCCGCCGCTGTGATGGCCGTCCTCTGCATTCGCCTGGTCCTAGGGTATTGTTCCCTAGGGGAAGTCATTCAACAACCTGCCACCGACAAGTCCTGCAAACTCTGTAACGCTTCCACAGCTGACTCATTATCCCATCACATTGCTAACTACTCCACTCCACTATACTGTAGATCCCCTGGCATGGGCAGATCCAAAGTTGCCCATGCAGCCCAGGCAACACTCCTGCTTTATCACACTGTTACATAGACTGCATCTTTTACTGGCCATCATGTTTATTATACCTCTGCCCACCTATGATGGAGGATGCATTAAGTGACTGGTTTGTCTGTCAGTGTGTGCATGGGTTTGTGTGTCCATAACACTCTTGTGGGCACGATATCTCTTGAACCCATCGATGGACTTCCATCATGTATGAGATGATGAACTTACTAGATAAGCTATGTCAAGGGGTAAATGGTCAAGGTCATATGGGGTCAACTTCGTTTATTTTTTTGGGCGCGATATCTTTTGAACCCCTCAATGGATTTTGACCAAACTTTTGTCACTGACACAGCATGAGGGGGCAATGAACTGATTAAGGTTGGCAAGGTCATGAAGGTTGTATGGTGAGGCTGCGCGTAAGCCTTGGTGGAGGCATGCCAAGCAACACTTTGCATTGAAAGTTTGGGGTTTGAGTTCTTGGTGTTTCATTTCTCTCATACAGGTGTAACACAAATGTTACTTAGTTGGCTGAGAGAAAGGGGATGCCAAACCCTCATTACCTTGGAAAGTGATGAGGGCAACAACTAAAAAATATTCATGGCTCTGCCCCTGTCTAGTTTTTTACCTCCATCAATGAAAATGGAGGTTATGTATTCATCTATGTTTGTCTGCTTGTTTGTCCACACGATATCTCCAAAGTTCTTACTTAATTTCAGTGAAAGTTTGTGGATGCATGGGCCATGGGACAAGAAAGAATTTATTGAATTTGGGGGCGGGCCCTGATCCGGATCTATGTATCCCGCACAATATAAGTTCTCAATGAATTTCAATGAAATTTTGCAGAAGGATGGGCCACAGGCCGAGAAAGAATTGATTAATTTAGGGGGCGGATCTGGATCCGGATCCGGCATCGTCGGGGGCATGTGCTTTATGAGTGCTTTCTAGTTGTTTCCTGTTTTGTGTACCTGCCTCATTACAAATCTTGATATACTATATGTACAGTATATATTATATATATATATATATATATATATATATATATATATATATATATATATATATATATATATATATATATATATATATGTAGATATATATTTAACCCATTGGATCCCAGGGGGTGCTGGGCGAAGCATTGCACTGGGAGGGTACTAAGTGTACTACCCTCTGCCGATCGGCTTATAGTCGCGAAGCTCATAGGTCTCTACCCAGGGGTTCCCTACTTCATACAGACTGGAAAAATCCCAGTTCTCTCCAATACTCTGGACACTGGGCTCCAATGGGATATATATATATATATATAGATATATATATATATATATATATATATATATATATATATGGAGCCTCTGTGGTACAGTGGTAGAGTGTGCATTTCGTACATGCGTGGGCCAGGGTTCGCCCCCCACCAGGGTAAAAAACTTTGGGAGTGATCACCCAGCAGCAGCAGCCATTTGAGTATCCACTGCAGGACCAGTCTATCCCGACCGAAGTGGGGACGATACAGCCAATGTATCTCTACCAAGTGGCTTAGGCTGTCTGGCTGAGATTGGATGTAGTGTGAGAAGTGCTTGCAAGTGTGACTGTAGCGTTCGAGTGGCTTTGGATGTGTATGTAGTCTGTGAACCTAGTGTAATCAGCCCACGCAGGCTGATTGGGTGCAAACATACTTTAAAGTATGCGACACTGGTTAAACCACAGCTTCCATCATTTCCACCAAAGCAGTATGTGGTCGGAAGAATGCTCCCAAAGCTTATTAAACTGGCAGGGCGCGAACCCTCGTTCTCCAGCGTATATATATATATATATATATATATATATATATATATATATATATATATATATATATATATATATATATATATATTGTTACGGAACAGAGAAAGCTAATGTGCACTTTAAGTGAGAATACTAAAAATCACTACAGTCCCGTAAAGTTCCAGGTTCAAAACAAAAGAGTTAGGTAAAATTACAAGTTAAAGTTTAATGCTCAAACTAATAACAAGACATTCAGGACTCATAAGGATAATGTAATGGCAAAAACAGGTTAAATATATGGTTAACTGCAATAGCCTCTATTAACACGAAATTATCATGAGTAAATTTATCTAAGTCAGCCCTCATAAAATGAAAATACACTGGGTAATGCTCAGTTAATGCAAAATAAATTATTACAGATACAAAATAGTATTAAATCTGGCTGACAAAATGAATCCTACATAAATTACAAAAAAAACTCACTAGGCCCACAAATCAACACCTTATGCTACACAGTACCAGGAAAAATGCAACAACAGTTATACTCAAATTACACAGCTGCTAGATGCTTGGAGACTTCCTGAGCACTCACAACAATAACTGTACAGGGGAGGACAGAGATGTGAACAAAATGAGGAGCAGATCTAAGTGGCAATGATGCAGAGACTGAGCTCATTATATAGGGGCCAGCAGAGCTTGATACAACTTGTAAGAAGGACGCGCAAATGAAGCCATGGGGACAAAGAGTTGACAATCCCGCACTGAATAACAGAAAGGACGACTTACTCTACTATAACGGTAGAAGGGGGGGACTGAGGCAGAACACGCTCGTGATCAAACATGCAGCATACTGTGCGTTAAAATTACACAAAGGATGATGAAATCATAGGCTATGTAACACCTCCCCACAAAGAAAAAAGAAATTTACAAAGGAAATTTCTTATTACTCTAAAACAATCTGTATATGGCATTACAGAACATGCAAAAGTCTTTCCTAATGTTACAAAACATGAGATCTCCCTAGCACGTTCAGTCATAGGTACGTGCCAGTATCCCTTTAACAAATCAGACTTACTTATGTACTTAGCCTTTCCGATCTTGTCTATGCAATCTTCCACATGAGGGAGAGGGTAAGTGTCTGTTTTGGTTATCTGATTAACACGTCTGTAGTCGATGCAAAGCCGCTGTGACCCACCTGGCTTAGGGACCAGAGTGACAGGAGAACTCCACTCGCTCTGACAGGGCTCAATCATCTTGTGGTCCAACAGGTAGCCAAGCTCCTTCTGGATGAGAGGAACTTTCACTGGGTTCACACGGTAAGGAGGCAATTTAATTGGCTTTGCGTCTCCAACATCGACATCATGCATCAACACAGTGGTTCTTCCTGGAGTGGCACGGAACACTTGCGGGTACTCCTGCAGTAATGCCGAAAACTCCTGCCTTTCCTCGGGAGGTAGATGAGAAAGCTTAGTCTGGAGATCATTCATGATATCAGGATTCTTCCCCAAACTAT
The DNA here is from genome assembly GCF_032717465.1 of Coenobita brevimanus. Lineage (NCBI taxonomy): Eukaryota > Metazoa > Arthropoda > Malacostraca > Decapoda > Coenobitidae > Coenobita > Coenobita brevimanus. The sequence goes on along the minus strand of NC_137065.1, from coordinate 22,372,520 downwards.
CACTCAGGCTCATACTGCATGGGAGAGCTTCACTTGCAGACTCGGGTGGAACAGCTACAGTGCAGACTGGATTATTTTCGTCCCGCCTGTGATATAACTTTAGCATGTTGATGTGACATAGTTGCTTGTTCTTTCTATGATCTGGTGTGGCGATGACATAGTTGACATCACTGAGTTTCTTCTCCACGAAATAAGGACCACTAAACTTGGCTTGAAGAGGTTGCCCATGAACTGGTAGCAGAATCAAAACCTGATCTCCTGGCTGAAAGTGGCGTAACCTGGACTTATCATACCAAGTCTTCATCTTCTCCTGAGCAGCTCCTAAATTCTCTCTCGCCAGCTGTAAAGCAGTGGACAGCCGTTCTTTGAACTTCATCACATACTCCAGCAGGTTGACGTCAACTTCCTCTGACAGCCAGCATTCCTTGAGTAGCTTAAGGGGTCCTCCTACTTCATGGCCAAACAGTAGTTCAAAAGGTGAGAAGCCCAGTGATTCATTTGGAGATTCTCTTGCGGCAAATACAACGAATGGAAGACCTTTATCCCAGTCTTTCTGATGTTCCAAACAGTATTTCTTGAGCATCGATTTGAGTGTTTGATGATATCTCTCCAACGCTCCTTGAGTCTGGGGATGGTAAGCTGAAGACGTGATCTGGGAGATGCCCAACTCTTTCAGAGACTGCTTGAAAACATTTGACATGAAATTACTTCCTCGGTCTGACTGTACCTCCTGGGGCAGACCAAACTTTGTGAAGAACCCTAGCATTTCCTTAACCACGTTCTTTGCTGAGATATTTCTAAGTGGGATGGCTTCAGGATAACGAGTAGCCATATCAATCAGGGTCAACACATAAGAAAATCCTGAAGAAGTCTTAGGAAGAGGGCCCACAATATCCACCAACACACGGGTGAAAGGCGCCTCAAAAGGAGGAATGGGAACTAGAGGTGCAACTTTTTCGGTCAGATTACACTTCCCCACATCTTGACAGGTGTGACAAGACTTACAATACCAGGAAACATCCCTGAAGATACCTGGCCAGTAGAAGTGTTTCAAAATGCGTGCCACAGTCTTCCTCACTCCAAGGTGTCCTGCCAAACTGGAATCATGTACCACTCTAATGATATCCTGCCTACAAACACGAGGGATGACAACTTGATGTACAACCTCCCATTCACTGTCGACTGATGCTGTTGGGGGTCTCCACTTCCTCATAAGTACTCCTGACTTTATATAATAACAAGTAGAAGCACCGGCTGACTCTTCTTCACTGTAAGCAGAGTTAGCTAGACCTTTCAACTCAGGGTCAGCAACCTGCAACTCAACCAACTCTTGACAAGACAAATTATCAACACTACGGGGTACTGCCTCATCTGGTGAGTGGTCCAAATTACCAAGAAAAGTGTCAGCTAGGATAACATCATCATCATTATCCTCTAAATCAACAGGAACTTTAGACTTAGCCCTAGTGACAGCACATGCAGGGAACATATCAGGGACATCGCAATCCCGGGTCGCAGCCACTGGCTCACTAGACAACTGAGGAGCTGGACACACTTGACTTCCACCAATATCATTTCCAAGTAAGAAAGTTACACCTGACATTGGGAGTGTCTCAACCAACCCAACCACAACGGAACCATTAGCAAAACCAGACTCTAAATTCACTCTGCACAGAGGGACAGAGAAGTAATTATTCCCTACACCTTGTAAGATTACAGTTTCATCAGAGGAATTAACATTAGAGCCTAGAACACTGGTCAGCAAAAGGGATTGGCAAGCACCTGTATCACGATATATTTTAACTGATTTCCTGTCATTACTGTCCAGAGGACTGACAAAACCATCAGACAGGAAATTAGCACATGAACTCTTGAGAGTGTCACCCACGTTACTGCTCAAAAGAGGAGCTCCATCACGAGAATTTAAATTACCCCTCAAAGCAGGTTCAGTTAACTCAGTTAAAGAATTCTGGGAACTCTCAAGAGTGGACACTAGACCAATTGACTGAATATTTAAAGACTCCTTTTTGTTCACATCACGCTGTCTCCTGAAACATTTCTCCGTAGTATGACCAAGCTTACTACAATAAGTACATTTACTTTTCTGAAATCTAGAGGTGAAGCTGGTATTTACTTCCTGAGAAACATCATCTTTATTCTCTTTCCTGTTACCTGTACTCTGAGTAGAGGCAACGTACTTACTCTCAGCTTTCTCTTTTTCTCTAGAATATCTCTTGTGAGTGAGAACATATTCATCAGCTAAAACTGCAGCATCAGACAAATTATCTATTCTTTTCTCATCAAGATATAGGCTTACATCTTTACTAATACACCTTTTGAAGTCCTCCAGCAAAATCATCTGCTTAAATTTACCAAAATCAGAATCCACATTCTTAGAATTTAACCACTGCTCTAACAGATCTTCTTTGATTTTTCCATACTCAACATGGGATTGCTTATCTTGCTTGTAAGTTGTCCTAAATTTTACTCTATAGGCTTCAGGAACAAGCTCATAGGCCTTAAGAATCAAGCTCTTAACTACATCATAATTATCAGATTGATCCTGAGGCAAAGATGGATAAGTTACTTGAGCTTTACCGGTGAGAACAGTTTGAAGGAGTACTGGCCAATACCTTTTGGGCCAATTAAAACCTGTAGCTACCCTCTCAAACAACTGAAAATACTTGGTTAAATCAGATTCATTAAAAGGAGGGACAAGTTTAACATTTTTAGCCACATCAAAATCATCAGAGCTAGATGATTCAGTTCCACCTTGTTTCATGCGATACTCATGGTCTGCCTGAATCCTGGCAAGTTCAATTTGTGCCTGAGCCTGTACCTCTGCCTCTTGAATACGAGCATTTGCCTGAAATTCAGCCTCCTGAATACGAGCCTGAGACTCCGCCTCCTTAGCATTTGCTTGAAATTCAGCCTCCTTAACACAAGCCTCCTTAGCCTGAGACTCAGCCTCATTAGCACGTGCTTGAAATTCAGCTTCCTTCACACGAGCCTCTTGCAGGGCTAGCTGTAACTTAGCTAATTCAATCTGCTTTTGCTCATTTGGAGGAGTTACATTAAACAAGCTTTTATTAATCATGCTAACAATTTGATCTTTAGAATGATGAGAGTGAACTGCAGTTCCCAATTGTTGAGCAACAAGCTTAAGTTCATTCTTTGTTCTGTTTTCTTCATCACACACTGTTTGCACATTTGACAAAAAATCTTTGTCTTCATCAAGTGTAGTAATAGTAGTCATCATAAATAAGTAACAGTCACAAAATATCAAGCAAAATCCTTATGATAATATCCTGAATATCCTGATGAGAGGTCGCCAAATTTATGTTACGGAACAGAGAAAGATAATGTACGTGAGAATACTAAAAATCACTACAGTCCCGTAAAGTTCCAGGTTCAAAACAAAAGATTTAGGTAAAATTACAAGTTAAAGTTTCATGCTCAAACTAACAACAAAACATTCAGGACTCATAAGGATAATGTAATGGCAAAAACAGGTTAAATATATGGTTAACTGCAATAGCCTCTATTAACATGAAATTAGCATGAGTAAATTTATCTAAGTCAGCCCTCATAAAATGAAAATACACTGGGTAATGCTCAGTTAATGCAAGGTAAATTATTACAGATACAAAATAATATTAAATTTGGCTGACAAAATGAATACTACATAAATTACAAAAAAAACTCAATAGGCCCACAAATCAACACCTTATGCTACACAGTACAAGGAAAAATGCAACAACAGTTATACTCAAATTACACAGCTGCTAGATGCTTGGAGACTTCCTGAGCACTCACAACAATAACAGTACAGGGGAGGACAGAGATGTGAACAAAATGAGGAGCAGATCTAAGTGGCAATGATGCAGAGACTGAGCTCATTATATAGGGGCCAGCAGAGCTTGATACAACTTGTAAGAAGGACGCGCAAATGAAGCCATGGGGACAAAGAGTTGACAATCCCGCACTGAATAACAGAAAGGACGACTTTACTATAACGGAAGAAGGGGGGGACTGAGGCAGAAGACGCTCGTGATCAAACATGCAGCATACTGTGCGTTAAAATTACACAAAGGATGATGAAATCATAGGCTATGTAACTATATATATATATATATATATATATATATATATATATATATATATATATATATATAACAGATTTCATATTTGGTTGGGAGGATTGTGGCAAATAATCTCACATCCCTGCCACATAGTTTCTGGTGAGATGTAATTTTTATGCCACCTTAATGAGCATGTTCGGTGGAGCTCTATATATCTATAGAGGTTTCTGTTGTCTGCGATGTCTAACACGGTACTTCATATATGTATGAGGTGTTTCGCTGCCGACTACCCGGGGACGCACCATGTAACAAAGAGATAAGGTAAATGTTTCAACCAAATACACAAAAGAGCGTCATCAAAGTAAATGAAGACATTCTGGACGAAGTTGAGGAGTATAATTACTTAGGGCAAATACCGAAACAGACAAAAGATCATGAAAAACAAAAAAGACACATTACAATTGGATGGAAAGCTTTTAGAAAACATACAGACATCATGAGAAGTACCTTGCCATATGTATGAAACTAAAAGCATATGTCGAATATATCCAGCTATACCGTACTCATAGACCTGTGGTGAAACTATGCATCAGCTGATGGAACAGCTGACATGTCTAAGCAAGTCAAAATTTCAAGCTGAGCAACTTTGTATTTCACAAGAAAGTCTCTAAAATGCCTCCTTATAGCTGAAATTGAAAATCGTCCAACAGTCAGCTGATGCATTAGCTGATGCAACAGCTATGTTAAATCAGCTCAAAAATTGACGCAGACCAATTTTGTATTCCATAAGGACGTCGCTCAGAGCTCTCAAAGAACAGATATTCGAACTTTCCTTGAAGGAAAATAAAAATCCCCCGGTGTACCAATATAAACCTGTTGGCATCACTGCAGATAATAAGGTAAATGTTTAATCCAAATACAGCAAAGAACATCATCAAAATAAATTTAGAAATTCTAGAAGTTCAGGGGTAAAAATACTTGGGGCAAATACTGAGACTGACGAAGGATCATGAAAACGAAATAAAGACGCATTGCAATTGGATGGAAAGCTTTTGGTAAACACAGAGATATCATGAATAGTAGCTTGCCAGTTTACGAAACAAAAATTATAAAACGAATGTATAATTTCAGCTGTGACATACAGTTGTGAGAAATGGAAATTTACAAAAAACAGGAGAAAACAAAGTAATTCGTCCTCAAAAGCATTGGAAATGTCAATGTTTGGAATATCTTTAAAAGGCAGGAAGAGGTCAACTGATTCAGCAGTCTAAAGTCAGGGACATAAGAGAACTTATAAGAGAACAGAAATAGAGGTGGGCAGGTCATGTAACAAGAATAAAGGATATGCGATGGGACAATAGGCTGACTGACTTGACTCCGAGAAATTGCAGAAGTAGAAGAAAAAGCCAGACAGAAGATGGAGAGATAAGAGGAAGAAGTTTGCAGGTCAAACCTGACAGAGATTGATTCAAAGAATTCGTGCAGAAGGTTGGGGGAAGCCTCTGTTCAACAGTGGACCAGCAGTGGCTGATGAGAATTATGATATATATATATATATATATATATATATATATATATATATATATATATATATATATATATATATATATATATATATATGCAAAGAAAAAGAAACCAAAGGTGAGAATCCCACAGGATTGTTCCATATAAGACAAAATAAATAATTAAAAAAAAAAACAGTCAGCCAAAATCAAGATCCATTAATTTCGAGATATCTGGACACATTATGTTTAAGAGACTGGAGGTCATTGACAGTAGGAAATACAGACAGAAGAAGACAGTTCCTGAGTTGACTTGTTCCATACATGAAGAACTGGAAGAAACGGTTAACTCTTGTATTAGAAAGATGGACAGAAAAAGGATGAGAGTTTGCTGTTAGTGAGGTGCTGCACTCCCACTGTAGTAGGGTGGTCCTTAGCACTGAGGGGAAATTTAAATTTGAGAATTTTCTCGCTCTTCCGCTGGGAAACAGTTACTCAGCCCCAAAAAGTATTTCAACCGAAATTTCAGCAAAGTTGGTCATTGTGTACCTACTGCACATCGGGCACAAAATTCTGCTAAGGGGGCAATCCCAGAACCAGGTACACATGTACACACAGCTCATAGACAATACGTTTCTGGTATTAAACATTCCTTTACTATTTGAAGTTAAGCTTGATATTAGTTATCCGATCACTAATTATCCTTTTTTCCCCTCAGAATCGATCAATGTCAAGGTCTGCAAGACATAAAAAGCTCTTTCTTGAGGCTTCTTTGTTGAAGGTCACTGGTTCCAAGCTCCCGTCTCAAGGAGATGTTCTTCGTGTGATGCTTCAACAACTATCTTTTCCCCAAATGACGATATGTCAGGCCAGTGCATCAGTGACTGATATGTTGATGGAGTACTTGGGAATGGCTCGGATCCCCATCTTGCACAAGGACAATGTCGCCACCAAGGTGGAGAAACTTTACAAGAAATATGAGCTGCTGAAGAAAGGCAAAATGTGACGATCAGAGGCCCAAATACAGTACATCGCATAGAAGAATTTTTGGCTCAGCTAAGGATTTATTTGATGTCACTCACAAAGGCACCCTCAGAATGATGACCAATGCTGAGGAAAAAGCCTTCCTCTTTGCTCAGCATGAGCTGGGTTGACATGATTACATGGGTTCCCTGGACACTGAACTTGGAGCTCAAGAAAAAAGGGCCGCAGAGAGATGAAAGTGACTCAAAGAACGGTTTCGTTGCTGGCAAGAGGAGGCATCAACATCTTCGGCCACTGTCCAGTTGGAGTCTAGCAGCAGTAATGGAGAAAGCAGTCCTACTTGTTCAGCAGCTACACCAGCGCTGAGGGTAGTGATGACAACTTCGGCAGTGCAAGTCTTCCAAAGTGGGTGAAGAAAGGAACAAAGACAATTGTCACACCTGATGTTGCTGCTTGTCTTGACCGAACCAGAGTCACTGATCAAGATGCAGCCTACATTCTCACAGACACAGCACATTCCCTTAGCCACGACGTCAGAGAGTTTGCACTGAACAGATTGGCATCAGACACAGAAGGGAAGACTTTTGGCAAAGTAGAGCCCAAATTCGGAAAGAGGAGTTCAAGCCAGATGGGCCTTATTTTGTCCACTGGGATGGCAAACTCATGGAGGATCTGACGACCAAACATAGGTCGCCTTCCAATCATTGTGTTCAAAAGTGGCTCCTCACAGATGCTCCACGTTGCCAAACTGCCAAATGGAACTGGTTGCCAAACTGTAAAAGCCGTTGTCAAAACTGCGGAAGAATGGGCCTCACCAAGAAAATTATAGGCATAGAATTTGACACAACAGCATCCAACACCAACCAGCAATCTGGAGTGTGTCCTCAAATAAGAAATTGGGAAGTCCCTGCTCCACTTCACCTGCCGTCACCATGTCATGGAGTTCGTCATTCAGGTAGTGTTCACGACAGTGATGGGTCCTACCTCTGCTCCTGAAATTGAAATTTTCAAACGATTCCAAGCCCAATGGAAGTCTGTTGACCAGCAAAACTTTCAAAGTGGTATCTCAGACCCTGAGGTGGCACGATTCCTTGCGAACATCAAGTATGAAATGCTGATCTGGTCTACCTCGGCGCTGAAGAGGAAAGATTTCGCGAGGGACGATTATCAAGAGTTGCTAGAACTAAATCATGTTCCTTGGCAGTGTCCCTCCTAAAGGAATTCAGTTTTGTGCTCTGAGTCCATTGCGCCAGACTCAGTGGATGGCCAAGATGATTTACTCTTGGAAGATTTGGATGTTCCGTGGAAAGTTTTGGCTGATGTCAAAAGAGGAGATGAGAATTCAGAGCATGGCTGTGTTCGTGGCCCGTGTCTACACCAAAGCCTGAACTGAAGCTCTCCTCACTGCCTGCGCATCTCAGAATGATCTTCAGATACTAGAGAAGCTTAACAGCTATGGTGCAGTCGATGCAGCTATTGGAAAAAATGTGTTTGCCAAATTTGCATCTCATCTGTGGTATCTCTTGAAGGAGGTGGTCACCTTGGCATTCTTCAGTGACAGTGTTCCCACCAAGCAGCATATGGTCGAAGCAATGTAGGCCAACTCTGGAGATGATGACACACCGAAATGAGCCACAGTCTTACAGCATACGAATGCTGGAGCCTCCTTAGAAGTCTTTGTGATGGTAGACACCAAGAAATTCTTTGAACACATGATTATTGACTAGAACACAAGATGGCCACCTGAGACTTGGAAGGAGGAAGAAGGCTTCATGAAGGCAGTCAAGACTGTCTGGGAACTCCATGTCACAAACGATCATGCCAAGCGAAGTGTGGCATTAGTCCACGAGTACAGCGGCACTTTGGCCAAGAATAATAACTCCAGTTCCTCATATCAGTGGTCAAAGATCACCACCGCCAGTTTCTGGATGCACAAAAGTCAACCCCGGTCGGAATCAGGCAACAGTGAGTGGCTTGCAACCATGATACCCCTCCTCTGTGCGGCTAATACCCCATTGTGAGGGGGACCCATCTGCATCGATGGTGTGATAACTTCTGACCCAATGTGCAGTGGGTACATGTTGATGGATTTAGCTGAAATTTACACAGGAGAGTTTTCTCATAAATAAGAGCAGATTAACTTTTGTAGGAGCACAAGTTTTTCCAAAGTGAAATTCAAGGACCACCCTACCACTGTAGTAATCGAGGGATACAAGCGCAATTCAGAGGAGCAGTAACCATTGAAATTGCAATAAAAAAAGAGATAAAGATGCAACAGTGCAGCGAAGAGACAGAGGTTGAAAGGAGCCAGTAAGTTTATGAGAGTTAATGAAAGGAAAAGCCTTTGACTCCACCATATAAAAAAGACGTGCATGTGGGAAGCCTCCCCTTACGTGAGAACTGTGTTCTACACAGGGGCGAATAAAGCCCTTATATAAACTCAACAACTGTGGAGGGGTAAAGAATGCACGGAGTCAACTTAGCACACCTAATCTCATTGAAGTAGCTTATACAAGAGAGTAGTATAATCTTTCCAAGGCAAATCCCTAGATAATAAAAGCCCAAGTATGTTCAAAGCTAATGCAGGATTGAGCTGGTTATTCTTAAAAATTACAGGATACTCCTGAGGAAGGTTTTGACAGGTCGAAAGATATAAGAACCGAGTTTTTGTTGCACTGAAAACAAAAAGATTACTGTACTTTAACCCAAATCAGATATATGAGCCAAGTTAGAGATTGGGTGTGCCGTAGCCTCATACCGTGTTTGTAGAAGCAACTCCTGAGATGGACGCAGCAAGAAGAGGATGGAGAGGTGAAGGGTGGAGTCATCAGCGGATGAGTGGATAGGGTTAGATGTACAGCTTAGAAGATCGTTGATGTATAGAAGGAAGAGCGTTGATCATAGGACAGAACCTGTGGAACACCGCTATTGATAGCTCTCTCTCTCTCTCTCTCATTATATATAGTACACCTGGTATAAATATATATATATATCTATCTATATCTATAGCCCGACGCCCTAATCCCGCACAGAGTGGCCGCAGACAAAACGCCTCCAAGTCACTCTGTCACCCACCATTTGACTCCCCTCCCCCCAACTCACCGCCCCCTCCCTCATATACTTCTCAACTCCATCCCTCCACCTCATCCTCGGTCTACCCCTCCCTCTCCCTCCCTCCACCTCACCTACATACACCCTCTTAGTCAGTCTTTCATTCTCCATTCTCTCCACATGTCCAAACCACCTCAGTGTATTTCTCCTAATCTTTTCAACCACATCCACATCTACCCCACAACGTTCCTTCACTTCTTCATTCGTCAACCTGTCCCTCCACGTCACTCCACATGCTCCTCTCAAGTAACTCATTTCCACTGCTCTCACTCTTGACTTGTTCCCCTCTTGCAAGGTCCACACCTCGCTTCCATACGTCAGGGTAGGGATCACAATACCATCATGCAGTGACTTCTTAACTTCCATACTCACCTCCCTATTTCTCATCACTGCTTTCAGTGTACCAACAACCTTTCTTCCCTGCTGTACCCTTTCACGTACTTCATCCCCCAAACTTCCATCCTTACTCATCACACTACCCAAGTACTTGAATGCACTCACATTCTCCATATCCTCACCATCCAACCTCACTGCACACTCTGTGACTTCCTTCCTCTCAAACACCATAACTTTACTTTTGTTTACATTAACTTTCAGCTTCCTCCTCCTACACACTGTCCCAAATTCATTCACCAAACCTTGCAACTCCCATTCATCTTCACTCAACAATACTGTATCATCAGCAAACAGCAACACCGGAAGCTTCCAAATCTCACCCTCATTCATTAGGGCCACCCCCACATCCACTGCCCTACCTTGCAACTCCTTTACAACCCCATCCATATATATATATATTAAACAGCCATGGAGACATCACACACCCCTGTTTCAGTCCCACATTGAGATCAAAGAACTCACTCAGCTCACCATCCACTCGCACCGTAGCCCTAGCTCCCTCGTACATACTCTTCACAGCACTCAACAATTTCCCCTCCACTCCATATATTCTTAATACCTTCCACATACCTTGCCTATCTATTCTGTCATAAGCTTTCTCCAAGTCCATGAAGGCAGCATACACTTTCCTTCCCTTCTCTAGATACTTCTCCACTAAACATCTTAGAACAAATATCTGATCTACACACCCTTTTCCCTTCCTAAATACCCCTTGTTCTTCTCCAACTAGCTCCTCTGTCATATGCCTAACCCTATCAATGAGTATTCTACCATATATTTTTTCCCTTTCACACTAAAAAGGCAAATACCCCTATGGTTACCACATACTTCTCTCTCCCCTTTTCCTTTGTACAAAGGAACAATTATACCTGATTTCCAGTCCTCTGGAACCCTTCCCTCTTCCCAAGCCAATCTACACAACTTCCATATCCACTCCACAACAATCTCACCCCCATACCTAAGCATTTCACCACACACTCCATCAATTCCTGGGGCCTTTCCCAGCTTAATCTTCTTCATCGCTTCCACTCCTTCCGACCTACTGATCTCTTCCTCCCTCCTCTCATCTCTTCTTCTCCCAGCCATTCCCCAACCACTTATACTCACACTGCTCTCACTCTCTACATTCAACAAATATATATATATATATATATATATATATATATATATATATATATATATATATATATATATATATATATATATATATATATATATATATATATATATATATATATATATATATATATATATATATATATATATATATATATATATATATATATATATTGCCAGACGCCTCAATCCCGTTCGGGGTGGCCACAAACAAATCGCCTCCACGTCGCCCTGTCCCCCGCCATTTCACTGCCTCGCTCCCAACTCACACCCCCCTCTCTCATATACCTCTCCACCCCATCTCTCCATCTCATCCCCGGCCTCCCCCTCCCTCTCCCCCCCTCCACCTCATTCACATACACTCTCTTCGTCAGTCTTTCACCCTCCATCCTCTCCACTTGGCAAACCACCTCAGTGTATTCCTCTTAACGTTTCCTATCACATCCACATCCACACCACAACGCTCCTTTATATTCTCATTTGTCAGCCTGTCTCTCCATGTGACTCCACAGGCTCCTCTTAAATAACTCATTTCCACTGCTCTCTCTCTTGACTTGTGTCCTTCCAGCAACGTCCAAGCTTCACTTCCATACGTTAGAGTTAGTATCACAATACTGTCATGTAGTAACTTTTTCACTTCCATGCTCACTTCCCTGCTTCTTATCACTGCTTTCAAGGAACCAGCAACCTTTCTTCCCTGCTGTACCCTTTCAAGCACTTCACCCTCCAAACCTCCATCCTTACTCGTCACACTACCCAAGTACTTAAACTTACTCACATTTTCCCATTCCTCATCATCCAACCTTGCTGTACATTCACTGACTTCACCTCTCTCAAAGACCATCACTTTACTCCTTTACTCTTCCCTACATTCACCTTTAGATTTCGTTTCTTACACACTCTCCCAAACTCATCCACCAAGCCTTGCAGCTCTCCTTCGTCTTCACTCAACAATACAGTATCATCTGCAAACAACAGTACAGGGAGTTTCCAAACACTACCCTCTCTCACCAGGGCCACTCCAACACCCACAACCCTACCTTGTACCTCTTTTATTACCTCATCCATGTAAAGATTGAACAACCATGGAGACATGACACATCCCTATTTCAACGCAACCTTCAAATTGAAAATTCACTCAGTTCACCATCCACAAGCACTGCAGCCTTAACACCATCATACATACTCTTCACAGCATTCAACAACTTCCCATCTACTCCATATATTCTTAATACTTTCCACAATCCTTGTCTACCCACCCTGTCCTATGCTTTCTCCAAATCCATGAAAGCCGCATACAACTTCTTTTCCATCTCTAGAAACTTTTCCACTAAAGATCTAAGAATGATTATCTGATCTACACAACCTCTTCCCTTCCTAAAGCCTCCCTGTTCTTCTGCAACTAATTCCTCTGTTCTTTCTCTAACTTTGTCAATAAATATCCTACCATACACTTTTCCTGTTATACTAAGAAGACAAATGCCCCTATGATTACCACACACTTCTTTTTCCCTTTTTCCCTTGTACAAGGGAATAATTATACCTGACTTCCAATCCTCCGGGACTCTACCTTCCTCCCAGGCCAATCTGCACATTTTCCACATCCATTCTACTACTATCTCTCCCCCATACTTCAGCATTTCATCACACACTTCATCAATTCCTGGGGCTTTCCCCAATTTAACTTTCTTCATTATTCCACAACTTCTATCCTACTGATTTCTTCCTGTCTTCTCACCTCCCTCCTCCTCCCAGCCATTCCCCAGCCACTTATACTCGCATTACTTCCATCCTCTATGTTCAACAGTTCCTTAAAGTGTTCTCTCCATCTGCTCACTTTTTCTCCCTTCTCCACTAGTAATCTACCATTTTTATCCTTCACTTCCCTGCTAACTTCACTTCCACCCTGTCTTACTCTTTTCACCTCTTTCTAAAACATTTTCTTACAGTCCCTCCACTTTACACTCAAGTTCCTTCCAAATTCCTCATCCGCTCTCTTGTTACTCTCTCTTACCAATCTTTTCAGCTCTCTCATTCTTTCTACATATAACTCTCTCTTCCGCCTCTCAACTTCTTCCACGCCCGTATTTCTCATCCATTCATTGTATGCTTTCTTCTTTTGTGACACAGCCTGTTTCACCTCTTCATTCCACCACGCTGTTCCTTGCACACCCCTCCGTCTTCTCTTCATCCCACACACCACATCACATGCTGCACATATTTCTTCTGTAAATATCCTGCACACACCTTCCACGTCTCCCATCTGCTCCAGTTCATATTTGCCCAGTCGTTCCACCACTTCTCTCTTATACTCTGCCTTTTTCTCATCCTCTTGTAACCTTTCCACTCTCCTTTCATTCCTCCTTCTTCCCGTCCCTCCCTTCTATTTCTCCATCCTAATTGGACCTTGATTCTATCCACCATCAAGTAGTGGTCAGAAAGTCCACTCCCCCAACCTCTATAAGCTCTTGCATCCATTACACATTTTCGTATCCTTTCATCCACACACACATAATCAATCATTGCCTTCCTTTCGTTCAGTTCACCACCCACCCTTCTCATCACTCGCCATGTATACCTGTGGATCATCTAGTGCCTGAAGAGGGTATTGGCTATCACCAACCCCCCTCCCAGCACAAATGTCCACTAATGCACTCCCATTTTCATCTATCTCAGCAGGCACACCCCACTCACCAACTACACCATCCACCTTCACATTCCCTACTTTACCATTCATATCACCGATCAAAAACACTCTCTCATTCCTTCCAAACTTTTCCATGCACACTTCCACATTTGTCCAGAACTCTTCTCTTACTCTGCTTGCACGATCTTGCGTTCGCGCATACACACACACAATCACCCACATTTGTATTCCAACTTTCAATCTTACCCACACAATCCTTGACTCAACTGATCCATACTCTCTTATGCTCTTCTTCCATATATATATATATATATATATATATATATATATATATATATATATATATATATATATATATATATATATATATATATATATATATTGTTACATAGCCTATGATTTCATCATCCTTTGAGTAATTCTAACGTACAGTATGTTGCATGTTTGATCACGAGCGTGTTCTACCTCACTCCCCCCGTCCTCCCTTATAGTAGAGTAAGTCGTTCTTTCTGTTGTTCAGAGCAGGATTGTGAACTCTTTGTCCCCATGGCTTCATTTGCGCGTCCTTCTTACAAGTTGTATCAAGCTCTACCAGCCCCTATATAATGAGCTCGGTCTCTACATTAATTGCCACTTAGATCTACTCCTCATTTTGCTCACATCTCTGTCCTCCCCTGTACAGTTGTTATTATTGTGAGTGCTCAGGAAGTCTCCAACCATCTAGCAGCTGTGTAATTTGAGTATAACTGTTATTGCATTTTTTCTTGTACTGTGTGGCGTAAGGTGTTAATTCTTAGGCCTAGTAGGGTTTTTGTGATTAATGTAAAGTTTCATGTCAGCCATTCTTCATAATATTTTGTATTTGTAATAATATATCTTGCATTCACTGAGTATTATCCAGTGTATTTTCATTTTATCAGGGCTGACTTAGATAAATTTACTCTTGCTAATTTCGTGTTAATAGAGGCTATTGCAGTTAACCATATATTTAACCTGTTTTTTGCCATTACATTATCCTTATGAGTCCTGAATGTTTTGTTGTTAGTTTGAGCATTAAACTTTAACTTGTAATTTTACCTAACTCTTTTGTTTTGAACCTGGAACTTTACGGGACAGTAGTGATTTTTAGTATTCTCACTTAAAGTGCACATTATCTTTCTCTGTTCCGTAACAACATATATATATATATATATATATATATATATATATATATATATATATATATATATATATATATATATATATATATATATATATATATCATCCAATCCTATGGTGCCCCATGAGGAACATACGAGCCCGGGGTTAGTCAAGTTGGTCATGACATTTAAAATGCGAGTAACCAGCCTCACTCATTGTTGAGTGGCATTACGTGAGCAATAATCCCCAACCATCCCTTGGATATAAACCTACACAGGCTCAATCCGACTGCAGCGCCTTAATTAACCACTATACCACCAGGCTCCATAATTTGGTTATATTGTTACCACCCAGCATAGTAAATGGTTTCCTTCTGTACAGGAAACCATTTGGCTTGTCACTCAGTGTAGAGTCACCCATACGCAGAAAGAAGAGTAAAGAAACACAGAAGGGGAAGGAAGGAAAAGAGAAAAGAGCAGACAACCAAAACAGCACTACATCAAGTGAGTGGATGGCGACCGTTCGCAACTACCATATATATTGTTACATAGCCTATGATTTCATCATCCTTTGTGTAATTCTAACGTACAGTATGCTGCATGTTTGATCACGAGCGTGTTCTACCTCACTCCCCCCGTCCTCCCTTATAGTACAGTAAGTCGTTCTTTCTGTTGTCCAGAGCAGGAGTGTCAACTCTTTGTCCCCATGGCTTCATTTGCGCGTCCTTCTTACAAGTTGTATCAAGCTCTACCGGCCCCTATATAATGAGCTCAGTCTCTGCATTAATTGCCACTTAGATCTACTCCTCATTTTGTTCACATCTCTGTCCTCCCCTGTACAGTTGTTATTATTGTGAGTGCTCAGGAAGTCTCCAACCATCTAGCAGCTGTGTAATTTGAGTATGTGTTATTACATTTTGTTCTTGTACTGTATTGCATAATGTTTTAATTTGTAGGCCTAGTGAGGTTTTTGTGATTAATGAAAGGTTTGGATGTCAGTCATTGTTAATAATATTTTGTATCTGTAATAATATATCTTGCATTCACTGAGTATTATCTAGTATTCTTATTTTATCAGGGCGGACTTAGATAAATTTACTCATGCTAGTTTCGTGTTAATAGAGCTATTGCAGTTAACTATATATTTAACCCGTTTTTTGCCATTACATTATCCTTATGAGTCCTGAATGTTTTGTTGTTAGTTTGAGCATTAAACTTTAACTTGTAATTTTACCTAACTCTTTTGTTTTGAACCTGGAACTTTACGGGACAGTAGTGATTTTTAGTATTCTCACTTAAAGTGTACATTATGTTTCTCTGTTCCGTAACATAAATTTGGCGACCTCTCATCAGGATATTCAGGATATTATCATAAGCATATTGCTTGATATTTTGTGACTGTAATTTATTCATGATGTCTTCTATTACTACACTTGATGAAGCCAAAGATTTTTTGTCAAATGTGCAAACAGTGTGTGATGTAGAAAACAGAACAAAGAATGAACTTAAGCTTGTTGCTCAACAATTCGGAATTGCAGTTCACTCTCATCATTCTAAAGATCAAATTGTTGACATGACTAATGAAAGCTTGTTTAATGTAACTCCTCCAAATGAGCAAACGCAGATTGAATTAGCTAAATTACAGCTAGCCCTGCAGGAGGCCAGTGCTAGGGAGGCTGAATTTCAGGCAAATGCTAAGGAGGCTGAGTTTCAGGCTCGTGCTAAGGAGGCTGAGTTTCAGGCACAAGTTGAACTTGCTAGGATTCAGGCAGACCATGAGTATCGCATGAAACAAGGTGGAACTGGATCATCTAGCTCTGATGATTTTGATGTGGCTAAAAATGTTAAACTTGACCCTCCTTTTAATGAATCTGATTTAACAAAGTATTTTCAGTTGTTTGAGAGGGTAGCTACCGGTTTTAATTGGCCCAAAAAGTATTGGCCAGTACTCCTTCAAACTGTTCTCACCGGTAAAGCTCAAGTAACTTATGCATCTTTGCCTCAGGATCAATCTGATAATTATGATGTAGTTAAGAGCTTGATTCTTAAGGCCTATGAGCTTGTTCCTGAAGCCTATAGAGTAAAATTTAGGACAACTTATAAGCAAGATAAGCAATCCCATGTTGAGTATGCAAAAATCAAAGAAGATCTCTTAGAGCAGTGGTTAAATTCGAAGAATGTGGATTCTGATTTTGACAAATTTAAGCAGATGATTATCCTGGAGGACTTTAAAAGGTGTATTTATAAAGATGTAAGCCTATATCATGATGAGAGATGAATAGATAATTTGTCTGATGCTGCAGTTTTAGCTGATGAATATGTTCTCACTCACAAGAGATATTCTAAAGAAAAAGGGAAAGCTGAGAGTAAGTACGTTGCCTCTACTCAGAGTACAGGTAACAGGAAAGAGAATAAAGATGATGTTTCTCAGGAAGTAAAAACCAGCTTCACCTCTAGATTTCAGAAAAGTAAATGTACTTATTGTAGTAAGCTTGGTCATACTACGGAGAAATGTTTCAGGAGACAGCGTGATGTGAACAAAAAGGAGTCTTTAAATATTCAGTCAATTGGTCTAGTGTCCATCCTTGAGAGTTCCCAGAATTCTTTAACTGAGTAAACTGAACCTGCTTTGAGGGGTAAATTAAATCTTCATGATGAAGCTCCTCTTTTGAGCAGTAACGTGGGTGACACTCTCAAGAGTTCATGTGCTAATTTCCTGTCTGATGGTTTTGTCAGTCCTCTGGACAGTAATGACAGGAAATCAGTTAAAATATATCGTGATACAGGTGCTTGCCAATCCCTTTTGCTGACCAGTGTTCTAGGCTCTAATGTTATTTCCTCTGATGAAACTGTAATCTTCCTAGGTGTAGGGAATAATTACTTCTCTGTCCCTCTGTGCAGAGTGAATTTAGAGTCTGGTTTTGTTAATGGTTCCGTTATGGTTGGGTTGGTTGAGACACTCCCAATGTCAGGTGTAACTTTCTTACTTGGAAATGATATTGGTGGAAGTCAAGTGTGTCCAGCTCCTCAGTTGTCTAGTGAGCCAGTGACTGCGACCCAGGATTGTGATGTCCCTGATGTGTTCCCTGCATGTGCTGTCACAAGGGCTAAGTCTAAAGTTTCTGGTGACTTAGAGGATAATGATGATGATGATGTTATCCTAGCTGACACTTTTCTTGCTAATTTGGACCACTCACCAGATGAGGCAGTACCGCGTAGTGTTGATAATTTGTCTTGTCAAGAGTTGTTTGAGTTGCAGGTTGCTGACCCTGAGTTGAAAGGTCTAGCTAACTCTGCTTGCAGTGAGGAAGAGTCAGCCGGTGCTTCTACTTGTTATTATATAAAGTCAGGAGTACTTATGAGGAAGTGGAGACCCCCAACAGCATCAGCCGACTGTGAATGGGAGGTTGTACATCACGTTGTCATCCCTCGTGTTTGTAGGCAGGATATCATTAGAGTGGCTCATGATTCCAGTTTGGCAGGACACCTTGGAGTGAGGAAGACTGTGGCACGCATTTTGAAACACTTCTACTGGCCAGGTATCTTCAGGGATGTTTCCTGGTATTGTAAGTCTTGTCACACCTGTCAAGTTGTGGGGAAGTGTAATCAGACCGAAAAGGTTGCACCTCTAGTTCCCATTCCTCCTTTTTGAGAGCGCCTTTCACCCGTGTGTTGGTGGATATTGTGAGCCCTCTTCCTAAGACTTCTTCAGGATTTTCTTATGTGTTGACCCTGATTGATATGGCTACTCTTTATCCTGAAGCCATTCCACTTAGAAATATCTCAGCAAAGAACGTGGTTAAGGAAATGCTAGGGTTCTTCACAAAGTTTGGTCTGCCCAAGGAGGTACAGTCAGACCGGGGAAGTAATTTCATGTCAAATGTTTTCAAGCAGTCTCTGAAAGAGTTGGGCATCACCCAGATCACGTCTTCAGCTTACCATCCCCAGACTCAAGGAGCGTTGGAGAGATATCATCAAACACTCAAATCGATGCTCAAGAAATACTGTTTGGAACATCAGAAAGACTGGGATAAAGGTCTTCCATTCGTTGTATTTGCCGCAAGAGAATCTCCAAATGAATCACTGGGCTTCTCACCTTTTGAACTACTGTTTGGCCATGAAGTAAGAGGACCCCTTAAGCTACTCAAGGAATGCTGGCTGTCGGAGGAAGATGACGTCAACCTGCTGGAGTATGTGATGAAGTTCAAAGAACGGCTGTCCACTGCTTTACAGCTGGCGAGAGAGAATTTAGGAGCTGCTCAGGAGAAGATGAAGACTTGGTATGATAAGAAGTCCAGGTTACGCCACTTTCAGCCAGATCAGGTTTTGATTCTGCTACCAGTGCATGGGCAACCTCTTCAAGCCAAGTTTAGTGGTCCTTATTTCGTGGAGAAGAAACTCAGTGATGTCAACTATGTCATCGCCACACCAGATCATAGAAAGAACAAGCAACTTTGTCACATCAACATGCTAAAGTTATATCATAGGTGGGACGAAAATAATCCAGTCTGCACTGTAGCTGTTCCACCCGAGTCTGCAAGTGAAGCTCTCCCATGCAGTATGAGCCTGAGTGATAGTTTGGGGAAGAATCCTGATATCATGAATGATCTCCAGACTAAGCTTTCTCATCTACCTCCCGAGGAAAGGCAGGAGTTTTCGGCATTACTGCAGGAGTACCCGCAAGTGTTCCGTGCCACTCCAGGAAGAACCACTGTGTTGATGCATGTTGTCGATGTTGGAGACGCAAAGCCAATTAAACTGCCTCCTTACCGTGTGAACCCAGTGAAAGTTCCTCTCATCCAGAAGGAGCTTGGCTACCTGTTGGACCACAAGATGATTGAGCCCTGTCAGAGCAAGTGGAGTTCTCCTGTCACTCTAGTCCCTAAGCCAGGTGGGTCACAGCGGCTTTGCATCGACTACAGACGTGTTAATCAGATAACCAAAACAGACACTTACCCTCTCCCTCACGTGGAAGATTGCATAGACAAGATCAGAAAGGCTAGGTACATAAGTAAGTTTGATTTGTTAAAGGGATACTGGCAAGTACCTATGACTGAACGTGCTAGGAAGATCTCATGTTTTGTAACACTAGGAAAGACTTTTGCATGTTCTGTAATGCCATATGGTATGAAGAATGCACCAGCCACATTCCAGAAGCTCATGAATGTTGTAACAGAGGGTTTGGCAGGGTGTGTTGTTTATATTGATGATGTATTAATCTTCAGTGACAGCTGGAAAGATCACCTATGCCATGTCAGTAAATTTCTTGAGCGTTTGGTTCAGGCTAATCTTGTAGCTAATTTATCAAAGTATGAGTTTGGTCAAGCTAAAGTTCAGTACCTTGGGTACGTAACTGGTGATGGACATGTTGCACCACCAGGAGCTAAGGTTCAGGTTATAAGTGATCTTCCCAGACCTAAAAGTAGGAAAGAGCTACAAAGATTTCTGGGAATGGTAGGTTATTACAGGAGATTTGTTCTTAACTTTTCAATTCTTTGTATCACCACTTACAGACCTACTGAAAAAGGGAGTTAAATTTGTCTGGACCGATAACTGTGAATCCTCTTTCAGCAAACTTAAAGCTATCCTATTAAGTCAGCCAGTGCTCGCTACTCCAAATTTTGCTAAGCCTTTTAAGATGGCTGTTGACGCAAGTGATACAGGAGCTGGGGCTGTTTTGCTGCAAGAGGATGATCAGGGTATTGAACACCCTGTACCTTATTACAGTAAGAAGTTCACTTCACCTCAAAAGACCTACTCAACTATTGAGAAAGAGCTTTTGGCCTTGATTTTGGGTTTACAGCATTTTTCATTTTATTTGTGTTCTGGTTTTGACCCCATAGTCATTTATACCGATCGTAACCCACTGAAATTCCTTAGTAAGTTTAAAGATAAAAATCAGAGATTGACAAGATGGAGTCTACTTCTTCAGGAGTATTCATTAGACATACAACATGTCAAGGGGAAGGAGAATGTTATTGCAGATTGCTTATCTAGACTTTAGTAAGATTGTTTTAGAATAATAAGAAATTTCCTATGTAAATTTCTTTTTCTTTGTGGGGAGGTGTTACATACCCTATGATTTCATCATCCTTTCTGTAATTCTAACGTACAGTATGCTGCATGTTTGATCACGAGCGTGTTCTACCTCACTCCACCCTCCTCCCTTATAGTAGAGTAAGTCGTTCTTTCTGTTGTTCAGAGCAGGAGTGTCAACTCTTTGTCCCCTCTGGCTTCATTTGCGCGTCCTTCTTACAAGTTGTATCAAGCTCTACCGGCCCCTATATAATGAGCTCAGTCTCTGCATTAATTGCCACTTAGATCTACTCCTCATTTTGTTCACATCTCTGTCCTCCCCTGTACAGTTGTTATTATTGTGAGTGCTCAGGAAGTCTCCAACCATCTAGCAGCTGTGTAATTAGAGTATGTGTTATTACATTTTGTTCTTGTACTGTATAGCATAATGTGTTAATTTGTAGGCCTAGTGAGGTTTTTGTGATTAATGTAAGGTTTGGATGTAAGTCATTGTTAATAATAGTTTGTATCTGTAATAATATATCTTGCGTTCACTGAGTGTTATCTAGTATTCTCATTTTATCAGGGCGGACTTAGATAAATTTACTCATGCTAATTTCGTGTTAATAGAGGCTATTGCAGTTAACCATATATTTAACCTGTTTTTTGCCATTACATTATCCTTATGAGTCCTGAATGTTTTGTTGTTAGTTTGAGCATTAAACTTTAACTTGTAATTTTACCTAACTCTTTTGTTTTGAACCTGGAACTTTACGGGACAGTAGTGATTTTTAGTATTCTCACTTAAAGTGTACATTATCTTTCTCTGTTCCGTAACAATATATATATATATATATATATATATATATATATATATATATATATATATATATATATATATATATATATATATATATATATATGGAGCCTCTGTGATAGAGTGGTAAAGTGTGCATATTCGTACACTGAAGAGCGAGGGTTCGCACCCCGCCAGGGTAATGAAATTTGGGAGCATTCTTCTGGCCACATACTGCATTGGCGGACATCAGGGGTGCTGTGGTTAAACCAGTGTCGCATACTATAAAGTATGCTTTCACCCAGTCGGCTTGAGAAGGCCGATTACACTTGGTTCACAGACTACACACACAGATCCAAAGCCACTCCAACACTTCAAGACACAAGCACTTCTCACCCTACATACAATCTCTACCAGACAGCCTAAGCCACTTGGTAGAGATACATTGGCTGTATCGTCACCGCTTCGTTTGGGATAGGGCGGTCCTGTAGTGGACACTCAAACGGCTGATGAGATGAGATGATATATATATATATATATATATATATATATATATATATATAGAGAGAGAGAGAGAGAGAGAGAGAGAGAGAGAGAGAGAGATATGTGGGTGGATGGGTGGGTGGGTGTGCGTGTGTGTTTGCGTACCCATGCATATGCAAGTGCATGC
>NC_137065.1:22312562-22345062 GCF_032717465.1 Coenobita brevimanus | reverse complement strand
GCTAAAGTCCTTACGAACAGAATAACTACAAATTTGGAGGAAAACCAAACTCGTGAACAGGCAGGATTCCGAAGCAGGTATTCGACTACTGATCATCTACACACAATGAATCGGCTAATTGAGAAATCTACAGAATATAATAAACCACAGTTTATTTGTTGATTACTAAAAGGCTTTCGACTCAGTGGAGCACATAACAATTATAAATTCATTGCGAGAACAAGGAGTGAATGGGAACATTGTAAAACTGCTTGAAAACATAACAGCTACAGTTAAATTACATAAGACTCAGGGAAAATTAAGATTGGGAAGATTGTGCATCAGGGAGATACAGTTTCACCAAAATATTTACAGCATGTCTAGAACGTATTTTCAGAAAGGTAGACTAGGAAAGCAAAGGAGTGAACGGAGATGGGGGAAAGCTTAACTATTTAAGATTTGCAGATGACATTGTCCTAATCTCAGAAACAGCAGAGGCATTGCAAGAAATGTTAAATGACTAGAACAGAGAAAGTCTCAAAGTAGGGCTAAAGATGAACCGGAGTAAAACTTATGTTTAATCCACAAACACCATAGAGCGTCATCAGAATAGGTGAAGAAATTCTTGAAGAAGTCGAGGAGTACAATTACTTGGGGCAAATACTAAAATTAACTAAATATCATGCTAGCGAAATAAAAAGACGCATTACAATTGGATTAAATGCTTTCGGTAAACATAGAGACATTATGAAAAGTAGCTTGCCAGTTTGTATGAAACGAAAAGTATATAAGGAATGTATAATTCTAGCTATGACGTATGGTTGTGAGACCTGGAAACTGACCAAATCGATGGAAAATGAGCTAATCCGTTCTCAGATAGCAATGGAAAGGTCATTGTTGTGAATATCTTTAAGAAACAGGAAAAGAATAACTTGGGTGAGAGAGCAGACTAAAGTCAGAGATATTATAGAAGTTATAAAAAAAAACAGAAGTGGAGGTGGGCAGGCCTTGTAGCAAGAATTAGAGATAACGGATGGAGCAAGAGGTTGACTGGCTGGACACCAAGAGATTGTAAGCGTTGCAGAAAAAGACCAGACAGGAGGTGCAGAGATGAGACACGTAAATTTTCAGGGAAAACGTGGCAAAGATTGGCTCATTAAATGAATTCGCGGAGAAGGTTGGGGGAGGCCTCTGTTCAGCGGTGGACTTGTAATGGCTGATGATGATGATGATGTGATGATGATGATACACACACACACACACACACACACACACACACACACACACATATATATATATATATATATATATATATATATATATATATATATATATATATATATATATATATATATATATATATATTCTTACGCCTGCCTCTTTCTCCCTCCTGGTATTAGTTATTTAGTGCCTATACAGGTTCAACTGCTTCATCTCGGACCCGTCACGTCCACCCACAATTTCACTGTCCAGTGCTTTGTGTATTGACTCGGTCTCGTCAGCTGGCTCGACCGTAGTTTACCCCCTAGTCTCCCACAAGTTCGGACTTTCCATTCTTACTCTTGCGCCACCAGAGTTGTGTGGTGTCCTGGCTGGGGTGAGAGTCAGCGTCTTTTACCGTACACTGAAGAACAAGGGATTAACTTTCATCATCGTGTTGGTTCTGGACTTATTCTTCTACCTCAAAAATTGATTACAGTTGTACCTTGGTGACCAGGGAATAGACTTTGTTTAGTGAATAGGTTTTATTTTTTTCTTTCATCTATAAAGTTTCGTATCAGTAGATCAATAATTTTATTAATATTTTTTTTGTACAGCTGATGTTATTTTCTTTTGGTTTAATTAACTTATAAGCTTATTGTATTTGAAGAAGTTTGCTACAGAACAATTTACTTTAATGGGATTGTTAAGTTATTTAGATAAGTTATTTGGAGTAATTAATTTGGATTAAGTAAGTTGAAGTGGATTAAATTGAAGTGGATTCAATTGATTTAAATAAGACAGAGTTAATAAATACTGTTCACTATTATCCTCTCTTATTTTTGTGGGTGTCCTAGTTTAGTAGGCTAAGGTGATAAGCCACATAGTACAGTTAAAAGTAAAATGAACTAAAACAGATTTTCATCCATCTTTCTTTGTGTTGGGGTCTAGGGCCTCATACCCCTAACTTAATGGTGTCTTACAGGCAAAGATAAAGCTGTAACGCGCCCTAGATCGTAACTATATATGTATATAGATAGATAGATACATACATACATACATACATAGAGAGAGAGAGAGAGAGAGAGAGAGAGAGAGAGAGAGAGAGAGATGGATAGAGAGACATGGACAGAGAGAGAGAGAGAGAGAGACATAGAGAGAGAGATGGATAGAGAGACATGGACAGAGAGAGACATGGATAGAGAGAGAGAGAGAGAGAGAGATGGAGAGAGAGAGTGGTATAGATAGATAGATAGATAGATAGTGATAGGTATAGATATAGATAGATAGATAGATATAGATATAGATCTATAGACAGATAGATAGATAGACAGATAGATATAGATAAATATAGACAGATAGATATAGATAGGTATAGATAGATGGATGGATAGATAGATAGATATAGATAGAAAAATAGATATAGATATATAGATAGGTAGATATAGATATAAATATAGATAGATAGATATAGATAAGTAGATAGATAGATAGATAGATATAGATAGGTAGATATAGATGGATATAGATAGATAGATAAGTAGATAGATAGATAGATATAGATGTATATAGCTATATATATAGACAGATTAATAGATATAGATAGATAGATAGATAGATGTAGATAGATATAGATAGACAGATGTAGATAGTTAGATATAGATAGATGTAGATAGTTAGATATAGATAGATAGATGTAGCTAGTTAGATATAGATAGATAGATAGATAGATAATTAGACTGTAGCACCAGTCGAACAGGGCAATACTCCCTAGGTGGAAGGCAAGCTGGTGACCGGGAAAGCTGGAGCTCCCGTTTTACCAGCCCTCAGGACCTGGTCTTGACCATTTTTCTTTGCTGAACATTTTCAGTGCTTTCATCCACACAGAGTAAACCCGTGTACTTTCTTAATACCTCTACCTTCAACTGTACACCACTCCAGGTGCACAGGAGATACCATACCTATTTCCATGCCCTCTTACCAATGGCCGCTGCATTAATACCAGCAAACGAAGTGATATCTCGGCTTGCCACCACCAGCAGGGTATGACTGGGGTCCTCCTGGTCTCTATCAAGCGACTGTGCCAGGGTGACTGTTGCAAATTCTGTTCATGATCGTCAGAGGAAAAGTTCAGGTGCGGCCGTATTTTTCACCTGTATTGATGGTCTCAGTACCAGTCTGAATTCAGTTCATTCTTTCCTACAATCCGTATTCCCTCTAGCCGTGTTCCTCACAGAACCCCAAATCTCTCCCTCTACCGAAATATCCCCATTTTGATTTCCTAGTTACCATCTCCTCACAAACTTGCGTAACATAGGTGGCACCTGTTGTTATATCAAATCTGAATTTGCAGTTGACACTGTTTTATACTTCACTCCAACTAATTTTGATTAATCACTGTATAAACTAAATTATCTAAGTATTACCAAATATATCTGTGTATTCTATTGCTCCCCCAGAGCTTCTTCAGAACCCAGTGTATTTGACTCTATATCCACACAGTTCGGTAACCTTAACCTTACCCTTAGCGCAGAAAATTACCATTTTGGGTGATTTTAACATACATAATGTTGAATGGTTATTGCATTCTGCCAGGGCTGAATATACTGGTCTAGAGTGTGAGCTGTTTGCAGAAACATTTAATCTCACACAGCTGGTCAAGCAACCAACCAGAATACCAGATAATCCTGACCATAATGCCCATCTCTTGTATCTATTCCTAACAAATAATCCAGATCAGTACAGGATAGAAGTACTGTCACCACTTGGATCCTCTGATCACAGACTCATCAAAATCTCAATAGTCGGCTCCCCAAAACTTCCCCATTCTGAACCTGTCGGGAGGGCCTGATAGCACTTTGATAGGGCAAACTGGGATGGATTTAGAAATTATCTTGCTGCATTTCATGGCAGTATTTCTTGTCTAGTGTTACATAGCCTATGATTTCATCATCCTTTGTGTAATTCTAACGTACAGTGTGCTGCCTGTTTGATCACGAGCGTGTTCTGCCTCAGTTCCCCCCTTCTACCGTTATAGTAGAGTAAATCGTCCTTTCTGTTGTTCAGAGCAGGATTTTCAGCTCTTTGTCCTCATGGCTTCATTTGCGCGTCCTTCTTACAAGTTGTATCAAGCTCTGCCGGCCCCTATATAATGAGCTCAGTCTCTGCATCATTGCCACTTAGATCTACTCCTCATTTTGTTCACATCTCTGTCCTCCCCTGTACAGTTGTGAGTGCTCAGGAAGTCTCCAAACATCTAGCAGCTGTGTAATTTGAGTATAACTGTTATTGCATTTTTTCTTGTACTGTGTAGCATAAGGTTAATTCTTAGGCCTAGTAAGGTTTTTGTAATTTGTGTAACGGTTCTTTGTCAGTCATCATTAATAATATTTTGTATCTGTAATAATTTATCTTGCATTAACTGAGCATTACCCAGTGTATTTTCATTTTATCAGGGCTGACTTAGGTAAATTTACTCTTGCTAATTTCATGTTAATAGAGACTATTGCAGTTAACCATATATTTAACCTGTTTTTTGCCATTACATTATCCTTATGAGTCCTGAATATTTTGTTGTTAGTTTGAGCATTAAACTTTAACTTGTAATTTTACCTAACTCTTTTGTTTTGAACCTGGAACTTTACGGGACAGTAGTGATTTTTAGTATTCTCACTTAAAGTGTACATTATTTTTCTCTGTTCCGTAACATAAATTTGGCGACCTCTCATCAGGATATTCAGGATATTATCATAAGGATATTGCTTGATATTTTGTGACTGTGATTTATTCATGATGTCTACTATTACTACGCTTGATGAAGCCAAAGATTTTTTGTCAAATGTGGAAACAGTGTGTGATGTAGAAAACAGAACAAAGAATGAACTTAAGCTTGTTGCTCAACAATTGGTAATTGCAGTTCACTCTCATCATTCTAAAGATCAAATTGTTGACATGATTAATGAAAGCTTGTTTAATGTAACTCCTCCAAATGAGCAAACGCAGATTGAATTAGCTAAGTTACAGCTAGCCCTGCAGGAGGCTCGTGTGAAGGAAGCTGAATTTCAAGCACGTGCTAAGGAGGCTGAGTCTCAGGCTAAGGAGGCTTGTGTTAAGGAGGCAAATGCTCGTATTCAAGAGGCACAGGTACAGGCTCAGGCACAAATTGAACTTGCCAGGATTCAGGCAGACCATGAGTATCGCATGAAACAAGGTGGAACTGGATCATCTAGCTCTGATGATTTTGATGTCGCTAAAAATGTTAAACTTGTCCCTCCTTTTAATGAATCTGATTTAACAAAGTATTTTCAGTTGTTTGAGAGGGTAGCTACCGGTTTTAATTGGCCCAAAAAGTATTGGCCAGTACTCCTTCAAACTGTTCTCACCGGTAAAGCTCAAGTAACTTATGCATCTTTGCCTCAGGATCAATCTGATAATTATGATGTAGTTAAGAGCATGATTCTTAAGGCCTATGAGCTTGTTCCTGAAGCCTATAGAGTAAAATTTAGGACAACTTACAAGCAAGATAAGCAATCCCATGTTGAGTATGCAAAAATCAAAGAAGATTTGTTAGAGCAGTGGTTAAATTCTAAGAATGTGGATTCTGATTTTGGTCAATTTAAGCAGATGATTTTGCTGGAGGACTTCAAGAGGTGTATTAGTAAAGATGTAAGCCTATATGTTGATGAGAGAAGAATAGATAATTTGTCTGATGCTGCAGTTTTAGCTGATGAATATGTTCTCACTCACAAGAGATATTCTAAAGAAAAAAGGAAAGCTGAGAGTAAGTACGTTGCCTCTACTCAGAGTACAGGTAACAGGAAAGAGAATAAAGATGATGTTTCTCAGGAAGTAAATACCAGCTTCACCTCTAGATTTCAGAAACGTAAATGTACTTATTGTAGTAAGCTTGGTCATACTACGGAGAAATGTTTCAGAAGACAGCGTGATGTGAACAAAAAGGAGTCTTTAAATATTCAGTCAATTGGTCTAGTGTCCACTCTTGAGAGTTCCCAGAATTCTTTAACTGAGTTAACTGAACCTGCTTTGAGGGGTAACTTAAATTCTCATGATGGAGCTCCTCTTTTGAGCAGTAACGTGGGTGACACTCTCAAGAGTTCATGTGCTAATTTCCTGTCTGATGGTTTTGTCAGTCCTCTGGACAGTAATGACAGGAAATCAGTTAAAATATATCGTGATACAGGTGCTTGCCAATCCCTTATGCTGACCAGTGTTCTAGGCTCTAATGTTAATTCTTCTGATGAAACTGTAATCTTACAAGGTGTAGGGAATAATTACTTCTCTGTCCCTCTGTGCAGAGTGAATTTAGAGTCTGGTTTTGTTAATGGTTCCGTTATGGTAAGGTTGGTTGAGACACTCCCAATGTCAGGTGTAACTTTCTTACTTGGAAATGATATTGGTGGAAGTCAATTGTGTCCAGCTCCTCAGTTGTCTAGTGAGCCAGTGGCTGCGTCCCAGGATTGTGATGTCCCTGATGTGTTCCCTGCATGTGCTGTAACTAGGGCTAAGTCTAAAGTTACTGGTGATTTAGAGGATAATGATGATGATGATGTTATCCTAGCTGACACTTTTCTTGCTTATTTGGACCACTCACCAGATGAGGCAGTACCCCGTAGTGTTGATAATTTGTCTTGTCAAGAGTTGGTTGAGTTGCAGGTTGCTGACCTTGAGTTGAAAGGTCTTGCTAACTCTGCTTACAGTGAAGAAGAGTCAGCCGGTGCTTCTACTTGTTATTATATAAAGTCAGGAGTACTTATGAGGAAGTGGAGACCCCCAACAGCATCAGCCGACTGTGAATGGGAGGTTGTACATCACGTTGTCATCCCTCGTGTTTGTAGGCAGGATATCATTAGAGTGGCTCATGATTCCAGTTTGGCAGGACACCTTGGAGTTAGGAAGACTGTGGCACGCATTTTGAAACACTTCTACTGGCCAGGTATCTTCAGAGATGTTTCCTGGTATTGTAAGTCTTGTCACACCTGTCAAGTTGTGGGGAAGTGTAATCAGACCAAAAAGGTTGCACCTCTAGTTCCCATTCCTCCTTTTGAGGCGCCTTTCACCCGTGTGTTGGTGGATATTGTGGGCCCTCTTCCTAAGACTTCTTCAGGATTTTCTTATGTGTTGACCCTGATTGATATGGCTACTCGTTATCCTGAAGCCATTCCACTTAGAAATATCTCAGCAAAGAACGTGGTTAAGGAAATGCTAGGGTTCTTCACAAAGTTTGGTCTGCCCAAGGAGGTACAGTCAGACCGGGGAAGTAATTTCATGTCGAATGTTTTCAAGCAGTCTCTGAAAGAGTTGGGCATCACCCAGATCACGTCTTCAGCTTACCATCCTCAGACCCAAGGAGCGTTGGAGAGATATCATCAAACACTCAAATCGATGCTCAAGAAATACTGTTTGGAACATCAGAAAGACTGGGATAAAGGTCTTCCATTCGTCGTATTTGCCGCAAGGGAATCTCCAAATGAATCACTGGGCTTCTCACCTTTTGAACTACTGTTTGGCCATGAAGTAAGAGGACCCCTTAAGCTACTCAAGGAATGCTGGCTGTCGGAGGAAGATGACGTCAACCTGCTGGAGTATGTGATGAAGTTCAAAGAACGGCTGTCCACTGCTTTACAGCTGGCGAGAGAGAATTTAGGAGCTGCTCAGGAGAAGATGAAGACTTGGTATGATAAGAAGTCCAGGTTACGCCACTTTCAGCCAGGAGATCAGGTTTTGATTCTGCTACCGGTGCATCAGCAACCTCTTCAAGCCAAGTTTAGTGGTCCTTATTTCGTGGAGAAGAAACTCAGTGATGTCAACTATGTCATCGCCACACCAGATCGTAGAAAGAACAAGCAACTATGTCACATCAACATGTTAAAGTTATATCACAGGTGGGACGAAAATAATCCAGTCTGCACTGTAGCTGTTCCACCCGAGTCTGCAAGTGAAGCTCTCCCATGCAGTATGAGCCTGAGTGATAGTTTGGGGAAGAATCCTGATATCATGAATGATCTCCAGACTAAGCTTTCTCATCTACCTCCCGAGGAAAGGCAGGAGTTTTCGGCATTACTGCAGGAGTACCCGCAAGTGTTCTGTGCCACTCCAGGAAGAACTACTGTGTTGATGCATGATTCGATGTTGGAGACGCAAAGCCAATTAAATTGCCTCCTTACCGTGTGAAACCAGTGAAAGTTCCTCTCATCCAGAAGGAGCTTGGCTACCTGTTGGACCACAAGATGATTGAGCCCTGTCAAAGCGAGTTCTCCTGTCACTCTGGTCCCTAAGCCAGGTGGGTCACAGCGGCTTTGCATTGACTACAGACGTGTTAATCAGATAACCAAAACAGACACTTACCCTCTCCCTCATGTGGAAGATTGCATAGACAAGATCGAAAAGGCTAGGTACATAAGTAAGTTTGATTTGTTAAAGGGATACTGGCAAGTACCTATGACTGAACGTGCTAGGGAGATCTCATGTTTTGTAACACTAGGAAAGACTTTTGCATGTTCCGTAATGCCATATGGTATGAAGAATGCACCAGCCACTTTTCAGAAGCTCATGAATGTTGTAACAGAGGGTTTGGCAGGGTGTGTTGTTTATATTGATGATGTATTAATCTTCAGTGACAACTGGAAAGATCACCTACGCCATGTCAGTAAATTTCTTGAGCGTTTGGTTCAGGCTAATCTTGTAGCTAATTTATCAAAGTGTGAGTCTGGTCAAGCTAAAGTTCAGTACCTTGGGTATGTAATTGGTGATGGACATGTTGCACCACCTGGAGCTAAGGTTCAGGTTATAAGTGATCTTCCCAGACCTAAAACTAGGAAAGAGCTACAAAGATTTTTGGGAATGGTAAGTTATTACAGGAGATTTGTTCTTAACTTTTCAATTCTTGTATCACCACTTACAGACCTACTGAAAAAGGGAGTTGAATTTGTCTGGACCGATAACTGTGAATCCTCTTTCAACAAACTTAAAGCTATCCTATTAAGTCAGCCAGTGCTCGCTACTCCAAATTTTGCTAAGCCTTTTAAGATGTCTGTTGATGCAAGTGATACAGGAGCTGGGGCTGTTTTGCTGCAAGAGGATGATCAGGGTATTGAACACCCTGTATCTTATTATAGTAAGAAGTTCACTCCACCTCAAAAGAACTACTCAACTATTGAGAAAGACCTTTTGGCCTTGATTTTGGGTTTACAGCATTTTTCATTTTATTTGTGTTCTGGTTTTGATCCCATAGTCATTTATACCAATCATAACCCACTGAAATTCCTTAGTAAGTTTAAAGATAAAAATCAGAGGTTGACAAGATGGAGTCTACTTCTTCAGGAGTATTCATTAGACATACAACATGTCAAGGGGAAAGAAAATGTTATTGCAGATTGCTTATCTAGACTTTAGACAGATTGTTTTAGAGTAATAAGAAATTTCCTTTGTAAATTTCTTTTTCTTTGTGGGGAGGTGTTACATAGCCTATGATTTCATCATCCTTTGTGTAATTCTAACGTACAGTGTGCTGCCTGTTTGATCACGAGCGTGTTCTGCCTCAGTTCCCCCCTTCTACCGTTATAGTAAAGTCGTCCTTTCTGTTGTTCAGAGCAGGATTTTCAGCTCTTTGTCCCCATGGCTTCATTTGCGCGTCCTTCTTACAAGTTGTGTCAAGCTCTGCCAGCCCCTATATGATGAGCTCAGTCTCTGCATCATTGCCACTTAGATCTGCTCCTCATTTTGTTCACATCTCTGTCCTCCCCTGTACAGTTGTGAGTGCTCAGGAAGTCTCCAAACATCTAGCAGCTGTGTAATTTGAGTATAACTGTTATTGCATTTTTTCTTGTACTGTGTAGCATAAGGTTAATTCTTAGGCCTAGTAAGGTTTTTGTAATTTGTGTTACGGTTCTTTGTCAGTCATCATTAATAACATATTGTATCTGTAATAATTTATCTTGCATTAACTGAGCATTACCCAGTGTATTTTCATTTTATCAGGGCTGACTTAGGTAAATTTACTCTTGCTAATTTCATGTTAATAGAGGCTATTGCAGTTAACCATATATTTAACCTGTTTTTTGCCATTACATTATCCTTATGAGTCCTGAATGTTTTGTTGTTAGTTTGAGCATTAAACTTTAACTTGTAATTTTACCTAACTCTTTTGTTTTGAACCTGGGACTTTACGGGACAGTAGTGATTTTTAGTATTCTCACTTAAAGTGTACATTATCTTTCTCTGTTCCGTACCACTAGTGATATCAGTTCACCCAGTCCCACATTAATGACTTAATACTAGCTGGTATGGTTTTATTCATACCAAGTCAACAGTTCACCAGAAGATTAAACTTTCCAAATTGGTTTGATTGCAGCTGTTCTAGAGCAACGGCCCAAAAGTCATTAGCACATAAAAAACATCTGAGTCACTCTGTCAATTTAAAATTGCTAGAAACCATGCAAAAGCAGTAACAAATCTCTCTAGATCAAACTTTCTTCAAACCAAGCATCAAAACTACTTAACAGTCCTAATGACGATAGAATATTCTGGTCAACCCTCAATTCTTTCAATAATAACTTTGACAAATGTGGAGAGGATGGGGGATGATAACTGGGTGAGGAAGGTGAGAAGTGTTAATATTGGGGGTGGGGTTATGAGGGGTAGACCGAGAAAGACATGGGACGAGGTCATTAAGTGTGACCTTAGGGTTAAGGGACTGAACAGGGAGGCTGCAATGGATCGTGCAGCGTGGAGAGCCGCCATTAGGTGACCAAGGCCGACACATGCAAGCATGTTGGAGCCTTTAAAAACGAAAACGAAACGAAAACGATCACCCATTCCCCCATTAAACCATCAGATGGTAACATTACAAATGACCCACGTAGTAAGGCGAATTTCTTGCCAGTATATTTGCCAGAAATTCAACCTTAGAGGATGTCAGCCAGAACGTCTCTGTACTACAACTTGACTCTCCCGAAACTGTTCCATTTAAAATGCAGACTTGATACGTAAAATCCATTCTTGATAATTTACCAACCAACAAAGCTCCAGGCCCAGATGGAATTCCTCTAATTGTTTTGAAAAAATGCTCCCCATAACTTGCCTCTGTTCTAACTAAATTATTCAGACCATGCATACATAGTTCTTCATTCCCTGATTCTTGGAAAGAAGCCAATATCCACCGAATTCCAAAGAAGGGAGGCTCATGTGACTCCTCTCATTATCGCTTCTCTTGGTAAAGTATTTGAAATTGTAATTAATAAGCACATAGTTAAACACCTTGAATCCAACAACTTAATTAGTGATAGACAATGTTTTTCGCCCCGAAAGATCCGCCATTGATATACTCAACCTCCTGACTCATACCATCCATCAATCAATTGATCATTTTTTTTTTTTTTATGTGTCCGACTCTGGGCATAGGCTTCACAGCCTGCTATCAAGGCCCAGTAGTCCTCCTACATACCATACACCTCTTTACATGTCACCACTTCGGCACTTACACCCACCGTCCATACTGAATACATGCTAGGGCTGTCTCATACAGGACAGGTGTACTGGTATTAACGGGGGTATTTTTACGACATGTCGGAGGGTCTTCTGGTAGATCAGTAAAGTCTGATTTCATGAAATTCAAATCCTTAAACTGTTCTCTGCCCCAGCTGGGATTTGAACCTGGGTCCGGTAGGACTGCAGGCCTCCTCTCTACAGACTGAGCCACCGCTTCATGCAGTAGCTCCTGATATTTCTAAAGCTTTTGACTGAGTGTGGCACAGTTCCCTGTTATCCAGACTCCCTTGCTGTGCCCTAAAGTCTTTTGTTCCTCTGCTTTCCTCATATCTCAGTGACAAAAATAAGAGTAAAAGTAGATGATGTATTGTTCCAATTTCCACTCAATTAACGCCAGCATGCCACAAGGATCAGTTCTGTCGCCAACCCTATTCCCAGTTCATATTAATGATCTCTAATTTGTCACCCAGAATCCCACCTATTCATATGCAGATGACTCAACACTTCACAACTCATTCACAGTTAAACACCTATTCACAGAAATTAATATCTCTAGCTCTCAACTCAGTGCAGCCGTCTCCATAAATCAAGACTTATCTACGATCAATGAATGGGGACAAAACAACCTTGTCTCATTTAATGCTAGTAAAACCAAATATATACAATTCACTAATAGACAGATATTGCCAGATTTGTACAGTCGTGGCCATAAATAATCACCTATACTCCCGTACCCCGTGCCTCAGACTGGCTCCTTTATGCGCGGCAAGTCTCACTGGAATAAGAGGGACTGAGAGGGAGGGGCCAGAGAGAGAAGGGAATGTGAGTGGGGGGACGAGCGATGGTGCTGGGGTGGAGTGAGGGAGGAGAGGGAGGGTATAGGTAGGGGAAGGTGAATGAAATGCGAAGTTGTGGCCATATAATTTGTCTATTCTCTTTCATTCAGGGCATGATATAAAGGAGTTACTATTCGGTAGATAAAGGTGCATTACACCTTGTATAGCGGCGTCAGATAACAAGCTTTAGATAGGTGGTGATATCAAGGGCTGGCTCGTGAGAGTAATATGCTGACGTGATAGATCAAACAATAGTGAGGAGCCAGATATTTGTGTTTACCCGTGTATTTTGACTGCAGACGCAGAATGGAATCTGGATGGCTTTGACTTCCGTAATGTTTGTGTAAGAAACATCCTCTACCCTTACATGTAACTGATTTTTGGAATTAATATTATATGCAACCTTTGACATGGTTGTGTCCACAGCAAATTCAATCACCCTCTCGGTATACACGCCCTCTATACAGTCACCGTCATGTCAGTTCAATAATTATTTAATGACTTCTCTATATGAAAAGGCTATTTAAAATAACTGTACGGAAAATGTAAATAAATTTGATGTCTGTACTCATGGGTGGATATGTTAACGGTATCTCTCATAATCTGTTAGAGGGAAAATGAAACAAAATCGTACCTAGACTCCCATTATATATATGGCAATGTTTACCGACATTGGTCAAGCCAAAGCAACCAGGAAAGCCCTGGTAAGTAGTCCAGTAGCCTCATGCCTTAAAAACCTCATGCAGGCTTCGCGTCACCGGGGAAACAATGTTGTTGATGGTTTGCTGGTTTCGTCTGAACAGCTCCCACTCGTCCTTGGTGTTCTGGACGAGGCCGGCCGTGTCCTCTCGTTCTCTGGCTCACACGTGTTGACAATCTGGGCTCTCACAATCTCGATGGCTCTGCACAAATATTTGATCTGTCACGTCAGTACATTTCTCTCACGAGCCAGTCCTTGAAATCGCCACCGATCTAAAACTTGTTATCTGACGCCGCTATACAAGGTGTAAAAAGCTTTATGTACCGAATAGTAACTCCTTTATATGATGCCCTGAATGAAAGAAAATAGACAAATTATGTGGCCACAACTTCGCATTTCATTCACCTTCCCCTACCTACGTCCCTCCCCTCCCTCACTCCACCCCAGCACCATCGCTCGTCCCCCCACTCACATGCCCTTCTCTCTCTGGCCCCTCCCTCTCAACCCCTTTTACTCCTGTGTGACTTGCTGCGCATAAAGAAGCCAGTCTGAGGCACAGGATACAGGAGGATAGGTGATTATTTATGGCCACGACTGTACATTACCTTCAGTGCTACTAATATTCCCATCTTCAATAAGTATTGAATTTCTCATTGTTCCACTTATGAATACCCTCAGCTGGACCTCTCATGTCAGATCACTTGCTAAATCCGCCTCAAAGAAACTTGGATTATTGTACAGAGTCCGTAACTTTTTCACTGACGAGCAGTTAGCTATAATTTATAAGAGTCATGTGCGCTTTCAGCTAAAATATTGCTCATCCTTGTGGATTGGATGTGGAAAGGCTGCACTAAAACAACTAGAAAAAATTCAGAACAAAGCTGTTGGAATTATTGATAACCCTTCTATTATAAATAAACTACCTCCCTTACAAGTAAGAAGGAATGTTGCCTGCTATTGCAAATAAACTACCTCCCCTACAAGTATGAAGGAATGTTGTTTTCCTTGCACTAATTCACAGATATTTTTATGGCAAAGGCTCAGACAAAAGTTGCGTCCATTGTGCCACCTCTCCATGCCTTCCTTCGTGCTACACGGGCATCTGGTAGCTCTCGTGACTGGAATGTCACACAGTCATATTGCAGAACTGCCTATCAGAATTCTTTTATTCCTCGGACTACATCTCCGTGGAACTCGCTTCCCCGGAGTTATTTACAGTTGTTTAAGTTACAGATATTTTATGAAAGAAGGACGCCAGTAATCTGGTGTATGGATTATTTTTTAATTATTTTGTTTTTCTTTCCTGTGTTGTCTTATATATATATATATATATATATATATATATATATATATATATATATATATATATATATATATATATATATATATATATATATATATATATATATATATATATATATATATATATATATATATATATATATATATATATATATATATATATATATATATATATATATATATATATATATATATATATATATATATATACATATATATATATATATATATATATATATATATATATATATATATATATATATATATATATATATTTATATATATCTATTGCCAGACGCCTCAATCCCGTTTGGGGTGGCCACAAACAAATCGCCTCCAAGTCGCTCTGTCGCCCGCCATTTCACTGCCCTGCTCCCAACTCACACCCCCCTCTCTCATATACCTCTCCACCCCATCCCTCCATCTCATCTTCGGCCTCCCCCTCCCTCTTCCCCCCTCCACCTCACTCACACTCTCTTCGTCAGTCTTTCACCCTCCATCCTCTCCACATGGCCAAACCACCTCAGTGTGTTCCTCATAATGCTTCCTATCACATCCACATCCACACCACAACGCTCCTTTATATCCTCATTCGTCAGCCTGTCTCTCCACGTGACTCCACAGGCTCCTCTTAAATAACTCATTTCCACTGCTCTCACTCTTGACTTGTGTCCTTCCAACAATGTCCAAGCTTCACTTCCGTACGTTAGAGTTGGTATCACAATACTGTCATGTAGTAACTTTTTCACTTCCATGCTCACTTCCCTGTTACTTATCACTGCTTTCAAAGAACCAGCAACCTTTGTTCCCTGCTATACCCTTTCAAGCACTTCACCCTCCAAACCTCCATCCTTACTCATCACACTACCCAAGTACTTAAAAGTACTCACATTTTCCAATTCCTCACCATCCAACCTCGCTGTACATTCACTGACTTCACCTCTCTCAAAGACCATCACTTTACTCTTCCCTACATTCACCTTTAGATTCCGTTTCTTACACACTCTCTCAAACTCATCCACCAAGCCTTGCAGCTCCCCTTCGTCCTCACTCAACAACACAGTATCATCTGCAAAGAACAGTACAGGGAGTTTCCAAACACTATCCTCTCTCACCAGGGCCACTCCAACATCCACTACCCTACCTTGTACCTCTTTTATTACCCCATCCATGTACAGATTGAACAACCATGGAGACATGACACATCCCTGTTTCAAACCAACTTTCAAAGAGAAAAATTCACTTAGTTCACCATCCACACGCACTGCAGCCTTCGCACCATCGTACATACTCTTCACAGCATTCAACAACTTCCCATCTACTCCATATATTCTTAACACTTTCCACAATCCTTGTCTATCCACCGTGTCATATGTTTTCTCCAAATCCATGAAAGCCGCATGCAACTTCTTTCCTTTCTCTAGAAACATTTCCACTAAAGATCTAAGAATGAATATCTGATCTACACAACCTCTTCCCTTCCTAAAGCCTCCCTGTTCTTCTCCAACTAATTTCTCTGTTCTTTCTCTAACTCTGTCTATAAGTATCCTACCATACACTTTTCCCATTATATTAAGAAGACAAATGCCCCCATGATTACCACACACTTCTTTTTCCCCTTTTCCTATGTACAAGGGAATAATTATACCTGACTTCCAATCCTCCGGGACTCTACCTTCCTCCCAGGCCAATCTGCACATCTTCCACATCCATTCTACTACTATCTCTCCCCCATGCTTCAGCATTTCACCACACACTCCATCAATTCCTGGGGCTTTCCCCGATTTAACTTTCTTCATTGCTTCCACAACTTCTATCCTACTGATTTCTTCCTGTCTTCTCACCTCCCTCCTTCTCCCAGCCATTCCCCAGCCACTTAAACTCGCATTACTTCCATCCTCTACGTTCAACAATTCCTTAAAGTGTTCTCTCCATCTGCTCACTTTTTCTCCCTTCTCCACTAGTAACCTACCATTTTTATCTTTCACTCCCCTGCTAACTTCACTTCCACCCTGTCTTACTCTTTTCACTTCTCTCCAGAACATTTTCTTACAGTCCCTCCACTTTACACTCAAATTCCTTCCACATTCCTCATCCACTCTCTTCTTACTCTCTCTTACTAATCTTTTCACCTCTCTCTTTCTTTCCACATATAACTCCCTCTTCCGCCTCTCAACTTCTTCCACGCCCCTATTTCTCATCCATTCATTGTATGCTTTCTTCTTTTGTGACACAGCCTGTTTCACCTCTTCAGTCCACCACGCTGTTCCTTGCACCCCCCTCCGTCTTCTCTTCCTTCCACACACCACATCACATGGTGCACGTATTTCTTCTGTAAATATCTTACACACACCTTCCACGTCTCCCATCTGCTCCAATTCATATTTGCCCAATTGTTCCTCCACTTCTCTCTTATACTCTGCCTTTTTCTCATCCTCTTGTAACCTTTCCACTCTCCTTGCAACTACTCCTTCCTCTCGTCTTTCCCTTCTTCTATTCCTCCATCTTACTTGCATTCTAATTCTGGCCACCACCAAGTAGTGGTCAGAAAGTCCACTCCCCCAACCTCTATACACTCTTGCATCCTTTACACATCTTCGCATCCTTTCATCCACATACACATGATCAATCATTGCCTTCCTTTCATTCAGTTCACCACCCACCCTTCTCATCACTCGCCATGTATACCTGTGGATCATTTTATGCCTGAAGAGGGTATTGGCTATCACCAACCCCCTCCCAGCACAAATGTCCACTAACGCACTCCCATTCTCATCTATCTCTGCAGGCACACCCCACTCACCAACTATTCCATCCACCCTCACATTTCCAACTTTACCATTCATATCACCAATCAAAAACACTCTCTCATTCCTTCCAAACTTTTCCATGCACACTTCCACATTTGTCCAGAACTCTTCTCTCACTCTTCTAGCACGATCTTGCGTTGGCGCATACACACACACAATCGCCCACATTTGTATTCCAACTTTCAACTTAACCCACACAATCCTTGACCCAACTGATCCATACTGTCTTATGCTCCTCTTCCATCTTTTACTCACAACTATACATACTCCTTCCTTTGCCCTCTCATTCTCACCTACTCCTGCACATATACCCCCTTCATACTCCCATTCTCTCACACTTTCTCCTCTCCAATTTTGTTTCAGTTATTCCACATACATCCACTTTCGCACCCTTAAGCACTTGGACAATCTCTCTCTCTTTCACCTCATCATTCGCTCCTCTTACATTCCATGTACTCATTACCAAGTCCTTTGTCCGGTCCTGGGTCGTCATCGTTTGGTCAGTCCTTGTCCGAGGCTTCTTGTTTGTTTTTTTAGTTAACTGTTTTCCGGGGAGGGGCACTAACCCTCCGCCAACCCTTTTAGTCGCCTTTAACGACAAGCAGGGATACTGGGGGAGTATTCTTGAAAACCCTCTACCCCCAGGGTGTGTGTGTATATATATATATATATATATATATATATATATATATATATATATATATATATATGTAATGTGTGTGTGTGGTAGGTGGGGGCTCTCACCATCCACTCACTCAATGTAGTGCTGCTGTCGGGTGTCTGCCCTTTCCTCTCCTCCATCCTTCTTTCCTTCCATCCTTTTCTGTCTTCCTTTCCTTCATTCTTTCCTTGTCCTTCTGCCTACGGGTGACTTTACACTCCCTCTTCTGTCTTTCTTTACTTCATTCTTTCCTCTTCCTTCTGCCTGTGGGTGACTCTACACTGAGTGACAAGCCAAATGGTTTCCTATACACCAGGAAACCATTTACTACGCTGGGTGGTATTTATATAACCAAATTTTGGCGCCAGGTGGTTTAGTGAGTAATTATTGCGCTCCAATAGGATTGAGCCGGTGAAGGTTTATATCCAAGGGATGGTTGGGGTTGATTGCTCATTTAATGCCACTCAGGGATGAGTGAGGCTGGTCACTCTCATCTTAAATGTCGGGACCAACTGCCTAGCCCCGGGCTCCTACGCTTCTCATGGGGCAATGTAGGATTGGATGATGGATGGATGGATGGATATATATATATATATATATATATATATATATAGACCTATCTATCTGTCTATCTAGGAAGAGAGAGTATGAAGCTGACGAGGTCATTTCTACTACCAAAGTTTACATTATTTTTTCTTATCATATGGCTTGTGTAATCTATAAAAAGCAATGCTATACTGTAAGTCTTGTTTGTTCATCACGAACAAACAAGTTCCGAAGTCAACTTGTTACTTCATCTTGAAATAACACTTAACACAAAAAAGTTTCCGAAATCAAAACTGTAGGCTTGATGTTTTGAAATATCTGCTATTAGTAGTAGGAGAAAGCCCCTGGAGCTGTCCTTACATGGGAATATCCATCATCTATATGTTAATTTGCCAGCTGCAATGGTAGAATGATCTCTTACAAATAACTCTGAAATAAGTAAATAATTCTGTATGGCAGCGATCACGAAAAACTGGCATTGTTAGCAGTTTGTGGGCAAGGGGTAACACACCCCCAGTCTGTCAGACCTAAACTGACCTGACTGAACCTGAATGAATGTGAAGGATCTGACTGGACCCAGAATTACTACTTAATATGCCCACTCGGATGGGTCTGCTGAGCCAGACAGACTGGAGTTACTCAATATCATCAGCAACAACAACAGTGCAAGGAATCCCAGTGACCTATGCCACAATTCTTTCATCCATCCATCCATCATCCAATCCTACATTGCCCCATGAGGAGCGTAGGAGCCCGGGGCTAGGCAGTTGGTCCCGACATTTAAGATGATTTCATCAGTGTAAATCAGTAGGCATATTATGAAGCACTGCATATAGTAATGGGAATTTTTTCATATACATGTACATTACTGAGGAAAAAAACACTCAAATAATTTATATATAATGTATGAGTTTGTAGAGTTCTGTATTAAAATAATATGGACTTGGAAAGAAATCTTCTTGCCCTCATGGTTCCATCTTTATAACTATGATGTTCTTTGTTGCTTAAAGATTTATGTCTGAAATGATTCATACTTTGGAATTCCTTATGCTCATTTTCAAGAAGTTTATTTTACTCAGACATAACCATTCCTATGGCTCAAGATATGTCTTCATATTGGCGCAGGTTTTCATGTCTTCTTGCCTACCTTCAGATGAGTGTAAATGTCATGAGGTTATCTTACATAGAGTTTCTAGAAAACTTAACTTTATTTTTCTTTGTGCCATAATCCTGACCATGACAACAGCAGTCACGATTGCCTCATGACTGTTATGGCCAACACTCACTCACCTGATCCTAAAGCTGCTTTGGTATGTAGGTGATTTAAATGCTTATCTTTCAGAATGGCTTAACTCAGTTTCACCTACACATCAGTACAGTCGAGCTGCCCTGGATTTTGCGAAATATATGGATGTGAACAAATTGTATCTGGTCCTACTCATGTTTCAGGTAATCGACTGGAATAAGGTCTAACTGATATGCCTAGACCTGTAGATGAAGTCATGTCTATAGGAGTTGCTAATCATTGCTTTCATGATTAAATTGCAAACTGACTTCACACTCCCAGATGTTTCCTTATCCCTTAAAGCAGAGCTGTTCAAGTACTTCAGGAGTAGGGCCGGCTCATGAAACTCAGACTGATAGAAGGGCCATACATTTATTTTAGCTCCATTTTTCCCTCTGTCTAAACACTTATACATAGATCGAAACGAAAAAGTCACATATAATTTGCTTTTACATTTTCTGCTAAGCACATAAATAAAAAGAAAAGGGCAAAATTTTCTGTTTTGTGTTTGTTAATTTTTTATTTGCATGCTTCCGACTCTGTCACAGGGCCAGTGAAAAACGACTCAAGGGCCGGATTTTTCCCGCGGGCCGCCAGTTGAATAGCCCTGCCGTAAAGTATTCATTAAATCATAGACCAATTGGGCTGGTACAAGTAATGACTTTGGAAACATCAAGATTGCTCAGAGGGACAACCAGACTGCATGTCGTTTATGGACTCGTTTCTGCATGCTGTTTTACTGGGAGAATTATATTAAACTACCTTCAGAGGCCCAGACAGTGGCGTAATCAAATCTCGACAGGTAAGGGGTCAAAGTGAAGCCAAGCCCTGGCTTGGGAAGGCCCACTTCTTCTCACCATCCACTTGCCCTAAGGGTATTTCCTTTCAATGAGGCTGAGTACAATAATAATTTGAAAGACACTTTGACCGGCGTTACTCACCCATACATGTTTGTTTGGCACTGATAACTCCTTATCATCATTACGTAAGCCAGTTGGTTCAGTTACATTTGGCCCTAGTAAGAAAACACAACTCCTGGCGACTTTTTTGAGGGAAAGTAGAGTGCTATGGAGGCTACACTGCCTCTCTCTTGCTGTCCTGAAAGGTCTACATCCTTTATATTTATATCCAGTGAGTTGTAAAATCTTTTTCCTTGGATTTCTTTGGTGGGACTGATCTTAATGGTTCTTTTCCTATGTTTTCTTAAGGGATTAATAACCTATTAGCAACCATACTCGCTGTTATTTTAAGAATTTTAATCTGTTAAGGCACATTACCAATGCTAGCGTGCTGTTGATATGAATCCTATTCGAAATGGATCAACTGCCACCGTTCAACCTGAAGAATATAGAACGATCTCCACTACTCCAGTTTTATCTTAGGTTTTTGAGCTCCTGCTGGCCAGGCAATTCTCAGCTTTTATTCATAGCAGCGGCTTAGGTGTTTGACACTCTTCTAGTTCTCACTCATGATCCACACGCTTCTTTTGATGTGGGAAATGAGTCATGATTAATTACTCTTGATTTTAGTTGTTAATATGATTTAGTTCATCTTAAGGCACTGTTATTAAAACTACATTCCTTTGGAACTGATTACTCTGTTTTAAACAACATTTCTACATTATAACTGCCAGATAGCTGCGTATGGCGGTAAATGGTAATTTTACTCCTTTTACTGAACATAAATCTAGTGTACCATAGGGCAGTTTATTTAAACCTCTCTTCCTCATTAGTTATACATGTGTTGAGTTTCATCTAAAATCATTGCATATCCTAATGATACGTCTTTAGAAGCTCCCATTTCTTCTGCTAAATGAATTCGAGTCGCCAGTATTCTGAGGGATGATAAATTAAACAGGGCCACAAAGCACAGCACACAATACATGCCACACTATAACGAAAATACAGCATTAACGGTGTAGGGAACTTATGGGCCAAACCCATGGAAGCAAAGTCTTCCTTGCGGTCAGTGAGTTTCTCGGATCAACCATAACCGAAGTTGAGCAACAACATTCCGGATACTATGGTAGCCGCAGCGAGAAATGAACGCTGTGGTGGGGCAGGCGGGATGGCCTGGGATTCCCCCACTGTAGCCATATCCACATGTCACCGACCATAGAGGTAGGATGTCACCGACCATCGGCCACCGCTGCAGCCCCGCTCCATGATCCTTACCCTGTGTCTCTAGCTTTCTCTTTCTCTCTCGGTTTCTATATAAACTGGTGTATTTCCGAAACTAATTATGAAATTATTATGACTTTTGTTCCACACCACCACTGAGGTAAAAATCAAGGAGAGTTTTCTGTATAAAGGTTTCCCCCCCCTTGTCTGAGGGCAGGTCAGTTCTTGCGAGTGTATAATTATAGGTCAGGCGGAGGTATCAGCAAGGCAGCACTCCCCCGCTCATATGCCACATTTAGGAGGGGGGGGAAACCTTTATACAGAAAACTCTCCTTGATTTTTACCTCAGTGGTGGTGTGGAACAAAAGTCATAATAATTTCATAATTAGTTTCGGAAGTACACCAGTTTATATAGAAACCGAGAGAGAAAGAGAAAGCCAGAGACACAGGGTAAGGATCATGGAGCGGGGCTGCAGCGGTGGCCGATGGTCGGTGACATGTGGATAT
Organism: Coenobita brevimanus; assembly: GCF_032717465.1. Classification (NCBI taxonomy): domain Eukaryota; kingdom Metazoa; phylum Arthropoda; class Malacostraca; order Decapoda; family Coenobitidae; genus Coenobita; species Coenobita brevimanus. The sequence continues at coordinate 22,322,610 of NC_137065.1, read as the reverse complement.
GGTTACAGTGGGGGAATCCCAGGTCATCCCGCCTGCCCCACCACAGCGTTCATTTCTCGCTGTGGCTACTATAGCAGATTTTAGTGCTACGTCCACCAGACACCAGTTCTAACCGACCCATGTGAACCATGAAACAAACTGCAGCTGTGATATAACTCTAAGTTAGCCCATATTTACTGCCACGTCATCATGGAAGGTCCGAAGAGAGGTGGCGACGTTATGGTTTTGTAGAACTTGCCTTACAATCGAGGAGTTGCTATAGCTGCTGTAGCACCTCTCTCTTGCCAGGTTTTATCTGAGTGTGGTATTATAATATTTGTTTGTCAATTAATTATGTAAACTGTGTCTGTATTAACGGATAAAAATACCGTGCATGACAATAACAGGGTGCAAACAAAACACTACGAAGGTGTTAGCAGCAAAAAATAGAATCTTAAGGACAGCTTAGGAGGCTCTTTAGAACCTCTTACTTATCAGATTATATGCTTATAACAATTTATTAGAATTGGTACGGATTTTATACAATTTTTGTCAGTATCAAAATGCTAACTTAAACTTAAGAGAATAGTAACGTGCACTATGCGATAAAAAACTGGTAAGCCAGAGGTGGTACAAAAACCTCTAAAATGACGAGAATACTCCCCCAAGGCACTGTAGAAGAATGCAAAATGTAATCGAATATCCATTACTTTCCTGAGTTCTACACTGACAATAGGAACAGTGCTGATATCGGCATGTAAGTCTCTGGTACCAGAGTCTTCTAGAATCACACACACACACACACACACACACACACACACACACACACACACACACACACACACAATCTAAGCTTTGTTATCATCAATGATTAATAATACTGCAGGCAACTGTGTTTAATGTCTGCTTTAGGGGAGATCGGGGCTAGTTATGTACAGGGGCAGGTTGATACACCGTTATTTGTTTCACTATGTACCAACAGATGACGCCTAGCTTCTCGGTGCGCTCATGCGTCACCATCAGCCATATTGCGCAGACGATACAGGCCACCCTGGACAAACCTGGGCAAAACTAGGACAGAAAAAAAAAAAAAAATGGACCCCTTGAGTAAAAATTCTAGCCTTTAAGAAAATCTTCAAACATCTTGCAGAAACCACAGCTCAATAAAGCTCAGTTGATTATTTGAAATGGCTATCTTTATGCTTGATTTATGTGTAGACTTTGTTTTTTTGATAATTCGACTGTATGGCCTAAATTACGTCGGGAAGCAAAAAAGCTGGATCGGGGTTGGTTGTTAGAAGGTGTAACAACTTTTCCCGCATAAAATATGACTGTAACAACTTAAAAAATAAAGTGGACATGTCCCGAGAAATTTGCAAAGGGACCCTGGATACTGAACTGTCTCAGAGATCTGCTGAAAATGGAAAAAAGAGAAAGACTACCAGAGAATGTTCGAGTTTGTGTGGTGAAAACTGGTCAGACTCTGCCCCAGGGGAAAAATGGATGCAGTGTATCGAATGTAAAAGAACGGGTCCATGAGGAATGTACAGATGGATATGATTGTTATGTATGCCACCTCTGATTCCGATGACGATTAGTCCTAAAAATATGTGGCCATACCTGGCCCTACTTTAAGAAGGCAGGATCAACACCTGTCATAGATCATGAATCTTGAGCAAGTTTTATTCTGTTGAAAAGCATCCTGTTATTACTCATACTGTATATATATATATATATATATATATATATATATATATATATATATATATATATATATATATATATATATATATATATATATTGTTACGGAACATAGAGAGATAACGAACACTTCAAGTGAGAATACTAAAATCACTACTGTCCCGCAAATTTCCAGGTTCAAAACAAAAGAGTTAGGTAAAATTACAAGTTAAAGTTTAATGCTCAAACTAACAACTAAACATTCAGGATTCATAAGGATAATGTAATGGCAAAAAACAGGTTAAATATATGGTTAACTGAAATAGCCTCTATTAACACGAAATAAGAGTAAATTTATCTAAGTCAACCCTGATAAAATGAGAAAACCGGATAATGCTCAGTTAACGCAAGATATATTATTACAGATACAATATATTATTAATGATGGCTGACATCAAAAATTCCACATGAATCACAAAAACCCCACCAGGCCCACGAATTAACACCTTATGCTATACAGTACAAGGAAAAAATGTAATAACACTTATACTCAAATTACACAGCAGGTAGATGGTTGGAGACTTCCTGAGCACTCACAGAAATAAAAACAACTGTACAGGGGAGGACAGAGATGTGAACAAAATGAGGAGTACTGTAGATCTAAGTGGCAATTAATGCAGAGACTGAGCTCATTCTATAGGGGCCGGCAGAGGTTGATACAACTTGTAAGAAGGACGCGCAAATGAAGCCATAGGGGACAAAGAGTTGACACTCCTGCTCTGAACAACAGAAAGAACGACTTACTCTACTATAAGGGGGAGAAGGGGGTAGTGAGGTAAAACACGCTAGCCTAGTCACTATGGAAGCCACGAGGCGAATCGTGATCAAACATGCAGCATACTGTACGTTAGAATTATACAAAGGATGTTGAAATCATAGGCTATGTAACACCTCCCCACAAAAAAAAAAAAAAGAAATTTACAAAGGAAATTTCTTATTACTCTAAAACAATCTGTCTAAAGTCTAGATAAGCAATCTGCAATAACATTTTCTTTCCCCTTGACATGTTGTATGTCTAATGAATATTCCTGAAGAAGTAGACTCTACCTTGTCAATCTCTGATTTTTATCTTTAAACTTACCAAGGAATTTCAGTGGGTTATGATCGATATAAATGACTATGGGGTGAAAACCAGAACACAAATAAAATGAAAAATGTTGTAAACCCAAAATCAAGGCCAAAAGCTCTTTCTCAATAGTTGAGTAGTTCTTTTGAGGTGGAGTGAACTTCTTAATGTAATAAGATACAGGGTGTTCAATACCCTGATCATCCTCTTGCGCAAAACAGCCCCAGCTCCTGTATCACTTGCGTCAACAGACATCTTAAAAGGCTTAGCAAAATTTGGAGTAGCGAACATTGGCTGACTTAATAGGATAGCTTTAAGTTTGCTGAAAGAGGATTCACAGTTATCGGTCCAGACAAATTTAACTCCCTTTTTCAGTAGGTCTGTAAGTGGTGATACAAGAATTGAAAAGTTAAGAACAAATCTCCTGTAATAACCTACCATTCCCAAAAATCTTTGTAGCTCTTTCTTACTTTTAGGTCTCGGAAGATTACTTATAACCTGAACCTTAGCTGCTGGTGGTGCAACGTGTCCATCACCAATTACGTACCCAAGGTACTGAACTTTAGCTTGACCAAACTCACACTTTGATAAATTAGCTACAAGATTAGCCTGAACTAAACGCTCAAAAAATTTACTGACATGGCATAGGTGATCTTTCCAGTTGTCACTGAAGATTAATACATCATCAGTATAAACAACACACCCTGCCAAACCCTCTGTTACAACATTCATGAGCTTCTGAAATGTGGCTGGTGCATTCTTCATACTATATGGCATTACAGAACATGCAAAAGTCTTTCCTAGTGTTACAAAACATGAGATCTCCCTAGTACGTTCAGTCATAGGTACTTCCCAGTATCCCTTTAACAAGTCAAACTTACTTATGTACCTAGCCTTTCCGATTTTGTCTATGCAATCTTCCACGCGAGGGAGAGGGTGTCTGTTTTGGTTATCTGATTAACACGTCTGTAGTCAATGCAAAGCCGCTGTGACCCACCTGGCTTAGGGACAAAAGTGATAGGAGAACTCCACTTGCTCTGACAGGGCTCAATCATCTTGTGGTCCAACAGGTAGCCAAGCTCCTTCTGGATGAGAGGAACTTTCATTAGGTTCACATGGTAAGGAGGCAGTTTAATTGGCTTTGCGTCTCCAACATCGACATCATGCATCAACACAGTGGTTCTTCCTGGAGTGGCACGGAACACTTGCGGGTACTCCTGCAGTAATGCCGAAAACTCCTGCCTTTCCTCGGGAGGTAGATGAGAAAGCTTAGTCTAGAGATCATTCATGATATCAGGATTCTTCCACAAACTATCACTCAGGCTCATGCTGCATGAGAGAACTTCACTTGCAGACTCGGGTGGAACAGCTACAGTGCAGACTGGGTTATTTTCGTCCCGCCTGTGATATAACTTTAGCATGTTGATGTGACAAAGTTACTTGTTCTTTCTACGATCTGGTGTTGCGATGACATAGTTGACATCAATGAGTTTCTTCTCCACGAAATAAGGACCACTAAACTTGGCTTGAAGAGGTTGCCCATGAACTGGTAGCAGAATCAAAACCTGATCTCCTGGCTGAAAGTGGCGTAACCTGGACTTCTTATCATACCAAGTCTTCATCTTCTCCTGAGCAGCTCCTAAATTCTCTCTAGCCAGCTGTAAAGCAGCGGACAGCCGTTCTTTGAACTTCATCACATACCCCAGCAGGTTGACGTCATCTTCATCCGACAGCCAGCATTCCTTGAGTAGCTTAAGAGGTCCTCTTACTTCATGGCCAAACAGTAGTTCAAAGGGTGAGAAACCCAGTGATTCATTTGGAGATTCTCTTGCGGCAAATACAACGAATGGAAGACCTTTATCCCAGTCTTTCTGATGTTCCAAACAGTATTTCCTGAGCATCGATTTGAGTGTTTGATGATATCTCTCCAACACTCCTTGGGTCTGAGGATGGTAAGCTGAAGACGTGATCTGGGTGATGCCCAACTCTTTCAGAGCTTGAAAACATTCGACATGAAATTACTTCCCCGGTCTGACTGTACCTCCTTGGGCAGACCAAACTTGGTGAAGAACCCTAGCATTTCCTTAACCACGTTCTTTGCTGAGATATTTCTAAGTGGAATGGCTTCAGGATAACAAGTAGCCATATCAATCAGGGTCAACACATAAGAAAATCCTCAAGAAGTCTTAGGAAGAGGGCCCACAATATCCACCAACACACGGGTGAATGGCACCTCAAAAGGAGGGATGGGAACAAGAGGTGCAACCTTTTCGGTCTGATTACACTTCCCCGCAACTTGACAGGTGTGACAAGACTTACAATACCAGGAAACATCTCTGAAGATACCTGGCCAGTAGAAGTGTTTCAAAATGCGTGCCACAGTCTTCCTCACTCCAAGGTGTCCTGCCAAACTGGAATCATGAGCCACTCTAATGATATCCTGCCTACAAACACGAGGGATGACAACTTGATGTACAACCTCCCATTCACAGTCGGCTGATGCTGTTGGGGGTCTCCACTTCCTCATAAGTACTCCTGACTTTATATAATAACAAGTAGAAGCACCAGCTGACTCTTCCTCACTGCAAGCAGAGTTAGCTAGACCTTTCAACTCAGGGTCAGCAACCTGCAACTCAACCAACTCTTGATGAGACAAATTATCAACACTACGGGGTACTGCCTCATCTGGTGAGTGGTCCAAATTAGCAAGAAAAGTGTCAGCTAGGATAACATCATCATCATCATTATCCTCTAAGTCACCAGAAACTTTAGACTTAGCCCTAGTGACAACACATACAGAGAACACATCAGGGACATCACAATCCTGGGTCGCAGTCACTGGTTCACTAGACAACTGAGGAGCTGGACACACTTGACTTCCACCAATATCATTTCCAAGTAAGAAAGTTACACTTGACATTGGGAGTGTCTCAACCAACCCAACCATAACGGAACCATTAACAAAACCAGACTCTAAATTCACTCTCCACAGAGGGACAAAGAAGTAATTATTCCCTACACCTTGTAAGATTACAGTTTCATCAGAAGAATTAACATTAGAGCCTAGAACACTGGTCAGCATAAGGGATTGGCAAGCACCTGTATCACGATATATTTTAACTGATTTCCTGTCATTACTGTCCAGAGGACTGACAAAGCCATCAGACAGGAAATTAGCACATGAACTCTTGAGAGTGTCACCCACATTACTGCTCAAAAAAGGAGCTTCATCATGAGAATTTAATTTACCCCTCAAAGCAGGTTCAGTTAACTCGGTTAAAGAATTCTGGGAACTCTCAAGGGTGGACACTAGACCAATTGACTGAATATTTAAAGACTCCTTTTTGTTCACATCACGCTGTCTCCTGAAACATTTCTCCGTAGTATGACCAAGCTTACTCCAATAAATACATTTACTTTTCTGAAATCTAGAGGTGAAGCTGGTATTTACTTCCTGAGAAACATCATCTTTATTCTCTTTCCTGTTACCTGTACTCTGAGTAGAGGCAACGTACTTACTCTCAGCTTTCCTTTTATCTTTAGAATATCTCTTGTGAGTGAGAACATATTCATCAGCTAAAACTGCAGCATCAGACAAATTATCTATTCTTTTCTCATCAAGATATAGGCTTACATCTTTATTAATACACCTTTTGGAGTCCTCCAGCAAAATCATCTGCTTAAATTTACCAAAATCAGAATCCACATTCTTAGAATTTAACCACTGCTCTAACAGATCTTCTTTGATTTTTGCATACTCAACATGGGATTGCTTATCTTGCGTATAAGTTGTCCTAAATTTTACTCTATAGGCTTCAGGAACAAGTTCATAGGCCTTAAGAAATCAAGCTCTTAACTACATCATAATTATCACATTGATCCTGAGGCAAAGATGCATAAGTTACTTGAGCTTTACCGGTGAGAACAGTTTGAAGGAGTACTGGCCAATACTTTTTGGGCCAATTAAAACCTGTAGCTACCCTCTCAAACAACTGAAAATACTTTGTTAAATCAGATTCATTAAAAGGAGAGACAAGTTTAACATTTTTAGCCACATCGAAATCATCAGAGCTAGATGATCCAGTTCCACCTTGTTTCATGCGATACTCATGGTCTGCCTGAATCCTAGCAAGTTCAACTTGTGCCTGAAACTCAGCCTCCTTAGCACGAGCCTGAAACTCAGCCTCCTTAGCATTTGCCTGAAACTCAGCCTCTTTAGCACGAGCCTCCTGCAGGGCTAGCTGCAACTTAGCTATTTCAATCTGCGTTTGCTCATCTGGAGGAGTTACATTAAACAAGCTTTCACTAATCATGTCCACAATTTGATCTTTAGAATGATGAGAGCGAACAGCAATTCCCAATTGTTGAGCAACAAGCTTTAGTTCATTCTCTGTTCTGTTTTCAACATCACACACTGTTTGCACATTTGACAAAAAATCTTTGGCTTCATCAAGAGTAGTAATAGTAGACATCATGAATAAATCACAGTCACAAAATATCAAGCAATATGCTTATGATAATATCCTGAATATCCTGATAAGAGGTCGCCAAATTTATGTTACGGAACAGAGAGAGATAATGAACACTTCAAGTGAGAATACTAAAATCACTACTGTCCCGCAAATTTCCAGGTTCAAAACAAAAGAGTTAGGTAAAATTACAAGTTAAAGTTGAATGCTCAAACTAACAACTAAACATTCAGGACTCATAAGGATAATGTAATGGCAAAAAACAGGTTAAATATATGGTTAACTGCAATAGCCTCTCTTAACACGAAATTAGCAAGAGTAAATTTATCTAAGTTAGCCCTGATAAAATGAGAAAACCGGATAATGCTCAGTTAATGCAAGATATATTATTACAGATACAAAATATTATTAATGATGGCTGACATCAGAAACTCCACATGAATCACAAAAACCCCACCAGGCCTACGAATTAACACCTTATGCTATACAGTACAAGGAAAAAATGTAATAACACTTATACTCAAATCACACAGCAGGTAGATGGTTGGAGACTTCCTGAGCACTCACAAAAATAATAACAACTGTACAGGGGAGGACAGAGATGTGAACAAAATGAGGAGTAGATCTAAGTGGCAATTAATGCAGAGACTGAGCTCATTATATAGGGGCCGGCAGAGCTTGATACAACTTGTAAGAAGGACGCGTAAATGAAGCCATAGGGGACAAAGAGTTGACACTCCTGCTCTGAACAACAGAAAGAACGACTTACTCTACTATAAGAGGGAGAAGGGGGGAGTGAGGTAAAACACGCCAGCCTAGTCACTATGGAAGCCACGAGGCGAATCGTGATCAAACATGCAGCATACTGTACGTTAGAATTATACAAAGGATGATGAAATCATATATATATATATATATATATATATATATATATACTGAGTGTTTCACTGTATTATTTCCTACTGTACACTCCTGCGGCGAACTGTGCAAGGCCTTACCCCTACTATGACAGTACCGCCACCAGCCCTCGATATCACTGCTTCATCAGGATATTAAATAACACAGGAGACTTGTCGTTCGTGCATAAAGTTTTATTCGTTTATTACAAAAATGTGTACTAATACAATCTTCGCTGCAGTTATTAAGCCTAGCACATCACAGTATTCTAATGCCTGTGTAAATTATGAATGTAGTGTTATCTGAAGGGCAATGCCATGTTATACTTGTACAATAAGTTAATAGTGTTGAACATGTTTGCATCAGTGTACTACTTGTACAGATGAACTAGATATCCAATATTTCATATTATGAAAATATAATTACAAACAAAATGATGTCAGATTCTGCACTATTTTCGTCTTAAACCAATTTGCTATTTCCGTGTCTTTTTATTAGTAATAACCTTTGTTAGTATAGTGAATTTCACAGCAAATCCTTTGACTTTAGAGCCACATTTTCCTTGACTTGAGATTTTGTAACACCTCATCCTGAACGAAGCACTTTGCCTGGAAAACCTTCTTATCCTCTTTATGTTACGGATACAAAGCATACTGATAATGAGAAAGTAACCTACAAGTGAATATGATGGTATGGTATCCAAAACACATCGTTAACTGAGGGGTACCACAGAACCTCCTCTGCTAACGAGACAAAGTCTCATGACTGATGCATAGACATGTGATGTACTGGGTAACTTCCCCAGTACATTGATACTGTGCTTAACTGGTAGGGATTTTATCTTTTCTGAATTATTCACTCGTTTATCTTAAAAACTTACTTTTGTTGAATGTATGTTATGTTTATAGAAGCTCTCTACTACACTGCAGGAGGTGTGTATGGCATTTCAACAAGCAAAATTATATGTGTAATGAGAGAGAGGTAATGTCTAAGAATATACTTTCGTGGGGTCATGTCACTAAGAAGTTATAATTCTAGTTTTGATAATCAGTTTTGAGCCAAAATTCAACGAGACTGGCACAGTGAAGGCATGACCCTTGGCACTGTTTATTCAAGAGTAATACAGCATGGATTATATAATGGCACTGCAGTATCATGGGAAACAGCAAAGATGAGGTGACGCATGAAAGTGCCTGGCTGAGCTTAAAGAAACATGTACAGTCATACGCAGTGGAATTAATAAAAACATTTAGTTCCGTTTTCCACTTTCTGAAATGCTACTGGTGTGCATATGCTACTAACAAGACCTTCATTAGTTTGTGGTTCTCAAAATTTTCTGTCTTTAGTTGTATATGTAAAATACATGCTCAACTTTCTGCATAACTGAGGCATGACACAAGAATTCATAATGTGAGATAACACCAGGACAGTAAGTCCCCCAAAAATATAGCAGAGAAGTACTCTGGAGTTAATATATTTCTATTTTTCGATTATTACGGATTTTCCACATTACCTTTTCAAATTATAGAGTACCCTAAACGCACACACGAAACTAACTTCCAAATTGTAGTGTATCGCTTCAGAAATACGAGTATATGCCTCGCAATCGGCAAATATAAACCCCTTTAGGGCAAGGACGTAATTTGTACCTTATTCATGCTACCGACAGACGATTTTATTCAGCGTAAAAGCATCGTAATGGTCAAGCTGTTAATGTAAGCAGCATCCAGTCCCTCCAGCTCAGAAAATTTCTCCAAAACTAAGTAAAAATTATCCTGAGGTAAGAAGAATAAACTAAAGATGGCCTCATAGCAAAGTGGTCAAGAGATGAATATTTGTTTACTCTGTCAGTTCAGCCACAAAGTGGAAGCTGCAGCAGTCGGGTGTGACGAGTAAT
>NC_137065.1:22272562-22310062 GCF_032717465.1 Coenobita brevimanus | reverse complement strand
AAATCTATACAGCGCATTGCAGCTTTGTGACTACTTGGCAGCAGCTACTCATGCTTAACATACTAAGTGAGGGAGCATGTCATTAAGCCTATAAATGCCCATGAGTGCACTCCATGTGTTGAGCCCAGTGCCTAGTGTGTTCGTGTGGATGTTCAGCCGTGATGGGTGATGGGCAGACCAGGGTAGCGCCGTCGGTACACGTCCCAGATGCCATCCACCAGGTTGGCGTGGACGTGGGGTACGCTGTGGTCTGCAGACAAAATAAACATAAAATTACAGTTACTGTTACCAAAAACAAGTTAAAATATAAATCCCCGCTACCCAGTAAATAGCTGGAAATATTAAACCATATAACTCCTTGTTGATTGTATGAAATATTCAGTTGGTATTCTGTTGGTGATGTATATGCAGTATATGGAAAGCAATTGCCTGCAAACTGTAATAACAGAGTTGAATGAGGAGGCAAGTTATGAACTTTCAACACACCATCCCTGAATGGCACCTTAATAATTTCATAAACAGTAAGAATGTCCCCCTTGATAAAAATAGGCCACGCATGCCATACTATCTAACAAAGGGACAACACGGTACTTGACTAGCAGATTAAACATTTATTTTTTTTCAGAGAAGTGAGTAGTTGATTTTGATGACGGCATACCACTGTGAAAAATTACTATGTGCCAAGAGCGTAGATTTTTCCCAGGTTGGCAACCCCTGATCTAGAGTTATGTATGCAGCACCAAGAATACTGACAAATTTCAGTGTCGTATAATGGCGTCCCATCATGGCGTGCAGAGTATGCATGTATTCTAAGAGCCAGTCATCCAGTCCGCGGAAACCCTCTCCTTTTGCTCTTTGGTATGGTAATGTACTTCACCAACTCACTAAATAATCTCTTACGTGAGCAATAGACTCAGCTTTTACCAAATATTACAAAATGTGTTTATAACAGTTCCATGATCAGAGGTGAGACTCATACTATTTTCTTTCTTTCATTTTTTAATTTATACAAGTGTGCGACAGGTGCTCCTCACACTGACATACAATTGTGCTCGAGGAGCCTCATCTCGTGTGACGTAAGAGTGACTTCATTTTCATTTTTCACATTTATTTTTGATATGCAAGTGAATAACCACAAGGGATGTGTCATAATACCATTGCATTATTGAGCCATTCACATATATTACTGATGTGTCCCACTGCTCTCCCTTTCCACCTTACCAAATACATTCATAGAGTTAGCCTCACTTTCTACTTTCTCCACATGAGCAAGCCACATCAAGGTCCTTCTGACACTTGCCAGCACATCTGTCAGCACAATAATTCCCCTCAAATCCCTCATTTGTTTGTCTTATCATGTAACTCCTCAAGCTCCTGTGGATAAAGAGCGGAAGATCAATAAAGTCACGTACAAAGAAATTCAGACTGCTGTTTCTTGCTCCTGCCTGGGATCGAGCTTAAGTTCTTTCGAACACCAGATCACTTATCTAACCATATGACCCCAGCGTGCCAAAATGAGTGGGATTCAAGAAAATCTATGCTCTCACAGGAGGCAACACTCCCAGTCACTTAGAAGTCAGCGCCTTATGCAGTTCCTTTAGTTGGATTTGACCACTTCGGGTCAATTTAAGTATAGTATGTGATCTTCCTTAAGTGTCAGGGTATATTAGTGTGATATACCAGGAGGGACAATAGAATAAGCTGGTTCGAGCAACTGCAAGTTAACATGGATGAGCAGAAGGTCGCCTTGCAATGCAGAGGCTTTACATTACAAGAACAGGTGACTGGTGGTGTACTGTATACATGTACAGTTGATTAAAAAATTATTGGTGCATCGTGTGTTCATAAGAGCCTGCCATCACAGACAACTGATACCGCAAAATGTCCACTCGTCCTACCCTACGCTGGCAGCTGTATTTTCACGAGGAGGACGGCTATAGGCGGCCGTCCTCTTACAACATGATATCCAAAGTCCATGTGCTTTTATTTTCACCCTTCTGACTTCAAAGGAGGAATATGCAGTGTCATGCTCCCATTCTTTAATAAAACAATATCAGACACGAGTTCGATTCCTAGGCCGGTCAGACTTTTAGATAAAGTTTGTTTCCCGCTTGTCCCTATTAACCCAACAGTGCACCTGGGGACCTGGCTCTTAAGTCCAATGTTGAGGGTCTTGTTCTAAGGAATCATTTGGACAACATAGACTGATTTTGTGTAAGGATTTTTATAGGCGCTGTTTTCACGGCTGGGAGTTTCTGTGCTATTGTAATACTTTCAGAAATCAGCTCCTCCACTATATGTATATTTTTAATACTTTCAGAAATCAGCTCCTCCACTATATATATATATATATATATATATATATATATATAGAGAGAGAGAGAGAGAGAGAGAGAGAGAGAGAGAGAGAGATACATACATACATACATACATACATACATACATACATACATATATACATACATAGATACATAGATAGATAGATAGATAGATAGATAGATAGGTAGACAGACAGATAGATAGATAGATAGATAAAACAAACGAATGATAACTTGTAATAAAAGCATTGCTACTGATATATACAATGAACATCTTTATTGCGCGTGTATTTGCCCGTATTATTGTATTCCTGTGAATAAAACAGGCTATATAAAAGTAAAATATGATAAATGCATGAAGTACTAATTCTGCAAGGAATTACTCCCCCCTTCTTTTTGAATATATATATATATATATATATATATATATATATATATATATATATATATATATATATATATATATATATATATATATATATATATATATATATATATATATATATATATATATATATATATATATATATATATATATATATATATATATATATATATATATATATATATATATATATATACAGTATATTCCAGACGTATTAACTCAAGGTAGGAGACTCTATCTGAAGTGAATGTGTTGGATATAGGATTCATATAGCTTCCCAGTGTCAGTTCTTTCCCTAGTTTCATAAGAATTTTGTGAAGGTACAATTAGAGAGCTCTGATAAGACGACATCGTAAATAAAACGGTTATAAAAATTCTGCGAGAAGGCTTAGCATTTATACGTATCGACCACACGATGGTCATAAAGGCCATTTTTTTTCCAAGTCCTGTTCTTTGGCCGGGATGCGATCTGTAGTACTGGATGATACAGCCAGGTCCCCGGCTGTGCTGCTGGGTGAACGGGAACAAAGGAGAATAAGTAATTCTATCCAAGAGTCTGACCGCCCTGGGAATGAAACTTGGTTTATTCTAGCTGTGCTGGCTGTGTCAACCCATCCACCATCAACTTCCTCATTCTGCCGATTGAGACAGTTTAATAGTTAACCATGGCCTGAGTGAATTAAGCTGGGATGGTACGCAAAAGAAGTCAGTCTAAGAAATGCAAACCAGCAACAGCAAATGAACATATATGGCAGTACTGCTTTTTAACCTGTTGAGTACGAGACGTATTATTTTTTTCTTTTACTGGTGCCATCTTCAGAGGATTTTATTCGGCTTAAGCGGGACTTTTGGATCTGCTGAGGGAACTGACTTAATTAACCTTAATTAACCCCTGCACAACTAGAAAGCCTTTCTCATTTACATTGCATACAGTAGTCTGAGTCACCTTGAACCACCGAGCTGCAGTGGGTTGGTTAAATTAATCGTTTGGCGATGCGTGTGTCCGAATCGTACCAAAAGACACTTAATCATTAATAGTATTACCTTTCAAATATTTGTACCATGTCGGTTTGATGACATAATGAGACTGACAAGGAAAACATAACCACTTCAACACTTCTACTCCTTTCTCATTGGTACTTCGCCAGCATGGAGAATGTTTCATTGTGGCAACCACCCTCTCTCCGAGAAGATGGAGTTTTGCACTGGACCTAATATTACAAGCGTAGTTACAGATACACAAGGAAAGAGTTGAAGTACTGTGCAACACCTGACTGCTACATTCATCCTTGGATTCACCAGTTGAAGAATCACTGTGATAGAGTATGCGGAATAAGGAAGAACTTGTGAATGGAGGGGTCGAGGTTTTTACGCTTGGTTGATTTTCTACGGGTGGTTGTGTGGCGTGCGAGGAGGTGGTGGGAAGGGGTGGGGGGCGTCTGAGGGATGGTGAGGGGGAGACCACAGGGGAACGGGGAAGGAAGTGTACTGTGATGACAAGGTGTGTGTGTGTGTGTGTGTGTGTGTGTGTGTGTGTGTGTGTGTGTGTGTGTGTGTGTGTGTGTGTGTGTGTGTGTGTGTGTGTGTGTGTGTGAGAGAGAGAGAGAGAGAGAGAGAGAGAGAGAGAGAGAGAGATATGAGTTAGAAGGATAATGATAAAAGCCTATCAACTGCACGTGTCGTTAAGGTGGAAAATTGTGCTAAATGAAAATCTCCCTGGAACACAACCTTTAGTAGTCGATGTTTCAACACAGCACTCACATGTACTGCTGGGTGGACAGGGGCGAGGGGGACGCTAACGTTATTCAAGGGTCGGACGGGCCCACTCGAGAACAAAGTCGGATTCTTCCAGTTGCGCTGGACGTGCTGACCAATGCTTCACGGATTTTCCCCTCAATGGGGTGGACCGTGAGGGACGAGGGCATGGGGCATGGGAGATGGGGAGGGTGATGGTGGTGTTTTGATCAAGGTTCGATAATTAACAATCATGGCAGTTTGAGAATCGATATTGTTTTATAAGGGCTTTGGTCCGTAACATTAAACCTGAGTACACGTAGGTGTGAGCAATCTCTTAATTCAGTTTTATAATCATTTATGGATCATCTATAATTGTTCAATCTGATCAGCCTTCATCCCATGTTTTATAATTTAGTCAACAACGATAGAGACAGGTCAGACATATTCTGTCATAAATACTCGTAGTCACCGACAAAAACTGCGGGCTTGTCCCCAGCCTGGCGCTGTTAGTTTCAGTAATACGGTGTTTAATGGTGGAGGAAGTGCAAGCTATGTACAAATGGTCGTGTGCCGCATAGGTGTAACAGCTCTGGGTATTGTTGCAACTGTGAATGACGTCAGAACTTCGATATTATTATGATTTACTCTCAGCTGAATATAATCGTCTATCGTTAGCTAGGGTAGAATACCATAGTTGTCTCAACCATATGAGCATAATGATATCGCTGTTAAAGTTCAGCCTCTTATGACATACCTTTACATTAATAAGATCATCTGGCGCAAACTGGAAAAAAAACAAAAAAAAAACATACAAGAGAAGACGCGAGGATGAAAGAATCTGCATGAAGCAGTGGGTGAGGGTGAACTGCTGCTTAATCCATCATCCACATAACGTATTTTTCATTTTATTCTTAGTACCTTCGGACGATTTTCTTCAGTCTATTAGGAGACGGTTTTCGAGTCGGAAGAGTTGGATACAGCCTTCAGTGAGACCTTCACTGACTGAGATCCTTCCCAGGTTAAGTTAGTCTGAAGATAGCAACAACAAAGCAGATAATTTCGCTGCCATTTTAAACATCTTTAGTAATTTTATGTCACATGGGAACAAAATAACGTGAAAATTTCCGATGCCATGATTAAGGGGAATATGTATGTTCAATGCCAATGCTCAAAGAACGTTAAGAATAGATAAAATTTGTTCTGTAACATCTTGTGTCAACCGAACTTGATTTCTGATAAATATTGTGGTGTTAACCCCTTCAGTCTATTATTTTAGTTTATTCCTGTCATTTCCAGATGATTTTATCTATCTTAGGAACGACCAGTCATAAATGTTTAATGCAGGTTACATCACACCCCTCCAGTGAAAGAAATCCCACATAATCAAAGTATAAGTGTGAGGAGATACCAATCTATCTATCTATCTATCTATCTATCTATCTATCTACCTATCTGTATTTATCTATCTTTCTATCTAGATAATTAGAAAGACAGATATAGATACATTTATATATATATATATATATATATATATATATATATATATATATATATATATATATATATATATATATATATATATATGTAGAAGAGCCGTGTTGTTTGTTAGTTACTGTAGTTTGTTTGTTTGTCCTTCAATCACGCCCAAACCAAGGGCCAGAGACCCCCAGACCCATATATATTCTGAATCAGGGTGACCCAAGGATGGTTTTAGAGGAGTCAAAAGCAGAACTGGATCATCTGAGGTCAACGGTAGAGTGTTCGCCCATTTTGGCCTGAGCAACACCGGTACCCCTGCAGCCTAATTTTTTATGTGAGGTTGACCTCCGAGGTCATTTGAGGCCACCAGTCGGAGGTCAACTGAGGTCACCGGTAATAGTAAACAAGTGTGCACAAATACTGTGCGTTAGTCAGCGAAAGCTGAAATAGAAAGTTCCTGGACCTCTTGTAATCCTTCTTCAAAAGCATAAGAGATGCACATGGTCTTTCTGGAGTAGAGAGATTGAACAAGAACAAATAGGATTAGAGTGTTCGTATTTTTGGCCCGGCAACACCGGGTACCCCTGTTAGTATTATTATAAAACAACGTCCTCTGAGTGAAATGGAAAACATGTTGGTGAGTCTGGTCAGTCGCTGACTTATTTTATAAATTATTCTTGCAATTTCACTTTTCGGCTGACTTTTTGATCTGGAGGAGTTTTCAGTATATAAGTTCTTCTTCCCAGAGTCGAGAAGAATTGCCTGTTTCCAGAAAAAAAGCAAGGAAAAAAAAAAGAAGTATAGGAGCTGAAGGGGTTACTGTAGGGTCAGCTGTCTCTGAACGCTGTGTTATAATTACAAGAAATGCTTATGTATTAACGCACCTACGTCCATTCTCAAGTTTTTTTGTTACCCTGCTGTGCTGGGTAACACACACACACACACACACACACACACACACACACACACACACACACACACACACACACACACACACACACACTTCTATCCATCTATTTATATCTTCATCTACATCTAACTCTGTCTATATCTACATTCTACCTATGTGTTTATCCATCTATCTATCTGTCTGTTTATCTGCCTATCTATCTATCTATATCTACATCTATATCTGTATCTATCTATCTATCTATATCTATCTATCTATCTAGATACATCCATCCATCATCCAATCCTACGTTGCCCCATGAGGAGCGTAGGAGCCCGGTGCTAGGCAAGTTGGTCCTGACATTTAAGATGAGAGTGACCAGCCTCACTCATCCCTGAGTGGCATTACGTGAGCAATAAACCCCAACCATCCCTTGGATATAAACCTTCACCGGTTCAGTCCGACTGGAGCGCCTTCATTACCCACTAGACCACCAGGCACCATAATTTCGTTATTTATTTTTTTTTTTTATGTGTCCGACTCTGGGCAAAGGCTGCAGGGCCTATTTCTCGGGGGCAGTGACCCATTCCGAGGCCCAGTAGTCCTCCTACACCTCCACATGTCACCACTTCGGCGCTAACACCCACCTTCCATATTGAATACATGCTAGGGCTGTCTCATACAGGACTGGTGTATTGGTATTAGCTGGGGTGTTTTTACGACATGTCGGCGGGTCATCTGGTAGGTCATGAAAGTCTGCTTTTAGGAGATTCAAATCCTTAAACTGTTCCCTGCCCCAGCCGGGATTCGATCCTGGGTCCATTCGGACTGCAGGCCGCCTCTCTACCGATTCAGCCACCGCATCCAGCTTAATAAATGGTTTCCTGGTGTACAGGCAACCATTTGGCTTGACACACAGTGTAGAGTCACCCACAGGCAGAACGAGGAAGAAAAAATGAAGGAAAGACAGACGAAGGGGTGTAAAGTCACACGTAGGTAGACGGCCGAGGAAAGAATGAAGGAAAGAAAGACAGAAGAGGATGGAAGGACAGAAGGACAGAGGAAAGGGCCGACACCGGAGAGCAGCTCTACATCTAGTGAGTGGATGGCGCCCCCTCCTACCACAAAGGTATCTATCTATCTCTCTCTCTCTCTCTCTCTCTCTCTCTCTCTCTCTATATATATATATATATATATATATATATATATATATATATATATATATATATATATATAGTTATAGTTATAGTTATAATTATTTTAAATAATATATATATATATATATATATATATATATATATATATATATATATATATATATATATATATATATATATATATATATATATAAGTATATATATATATATATATATATATATATATATATATATATATATATATACATATATATATATATATATATATATATATATATATATATATATATATATATATATATATATAGTACTTAAAAAAATAACTTCGGAAGTGATACTTGCAGAACCCACTATTTAGTGGCAATTAATGAAAAACATAAGAATATAATATTCAGAGGTTGCTCAAGCACCGTGCAAATTAACCATGTACGTGTACCGTCTTAGATATAAGGATGTTGTACTTACCCAATGTGTCTATGTCTTATCATATTTCAATCTTATTTGTTTGTTTTGATTTTTTTTTTTTAACGAATGAAAACAGTTTATTATGTTCGTGTGTGCTTTCAGGATTTGAGATTCAGAGTTTCCACAAATGGCCACTGGAACTCGTTCCAAGAAGCAGATTTGGCTCGTTGTATCACCCAGTAGCTCACTTCCCAGGCAGAAGGTTCCATCGAGGGGGAGAGATGCTAAAGTTCTTGTTCCATCTTTATTGTGAAGAAAAAGGAATCCTGACTAAATGCATCATCATTACGTCCAGGACAGTGATGGAAGTCTGGCTCAATGAAAATATCCCGACGAAGTACGAACCCGATGTCTGCAAACACTTCATCTTCTGCATAAAGAATGGCAAGGTCTTCCAAAGATCATCTCAAGGGTGAGTGACACAAACTTAGGAAACCAAACTCAGTTCAAGGCGAGTTTACATAACCTGTTTGATATAGCACACAGGAATGCACTCTCATTCACCAGTATTCCTGAAGAAAAGAAATTTTTTGATTGCCCTACGAGAAACATGTCGCATGGATGGAAGCCTAGGGTTAAAACGCAGCCAAAATGGCAGCCAGGAAGTAGAAACGAACAAAAGTTGTGACAGACATGACAGAACAAGAAAAAAACACTCAGATGTGTTAGTACAACTTTACAGTCTTCATCTTGAAATGAAAGAGAAGAACCCAAGCCAAGGTTTGAGCAAATGCCAAATCATCAGCCAAAGAAAAGCAGGGGTACAATTGAAATAAGTTCTGATGTTGCAACAGCTTTGGATTGTACTCAGACAAGTGATAGGGCAGCCAGCTATATTCTTATTCCGTTTACTCTCCAGATGGGACAGGATGTGGATGAGGTGTGTCTTAGTCCAAGTGTGATTCGCAAAAGTTGGCTTCAGTACAGGGAAATTCTCGATTACCACACAAATCAAACTTGTCCTGCACTGAAATAGAAAATTATTGATGGATTTGACTGACAGAGAAATCACTGACAGCTTGCAATTCTTGTTTCAGGGGATAAAGGATGCAAACTGCTTGCAGTCCCAAAGTTGACAAATTCTAAAGCATCTGGAACATAAAGATTATCACTGAAACGTTGGATAACTGAGATCTACGAGTGAGAAACAAAACTTTGTGCTTTGACATGACAGCTGTCAACAGAGGATATCGTGCTGGTGTGTGTGTTCACAGTGAACCAAACATTGGAAGAGATCTCATTTACTTCGTATTCTGGAACTTCTTCTTGAGGCTGCATTCTTTGCAATGGTGGACGAAGGTTAATCAAAGAGCCATAGCATTATAATCTTTGAGACATTCAGCAATTTACGGACAACTCTGGGCATACAGGCTTGCAAAGCAGGCATTACAAACCAGAGACAAAAGTTCTCCAATCATGGTCCAGTGAAATTGTGCAACACACACAGCAGCTCCTTCAAGAGATACATCCCCTGGATGACAAAGAGCTTCTGGAGCTTGTGGTTGTTTTCAATGTAGGAGAGCGTTACGGAAGGACAGATGTGCGGTTCATGGCTCCAGGTATACTACATTGAGCTCGATGGATGTCTCCTGCAATATATGCCCTAAGGATGTGGATGCTCTGCACGCAGTTACCTAAAGCTCATTCCCAATCGCCATCCACATTTGCAGGTTCATCACGCAGTGAATTCAGCTGGACGGGACTAAGACACTTCTGTCTTTTCGTGCCAAAGTATCATATCCATCCCTGATTCTCTGCCCGCAATTCAGCACCTGCTCCATAGTATGACCTGCTACTTCTTAAATATCTGGAGAAATGTGAAATTCTTGTCCTTAGCACTGCTGCATTCAACTGCTTCAGTCATTTATGGTGCCTTTCAGAGGCGATTTAATTGGCACTCTTCAAGCTATCAGTGGAAGTCACTGAGAAGCGGTGCATGGTTGACAACATTAAAAATGAAATATACCATCAGGCTGATTAAACACCTTTAAAGCCCCTGTCACATATACACAACTCAAGGGTCGACCGGGAGGGACTCAAGGTCGTGTCCAAGTTGGCTCCCACACCTCCCAACTGGCCCCGAATCTGCTGTGCTCATGACTGCCTAATGACCGCATCAGGACTGCCTCACGACCAGTCATGATGTCCTCAAGAACGCAACAAGATCACAAGGCGACCGCGAGGTGTCCATGAGGCGACGGAGCTATGAGTCTTCAAATTTGAAATTTTAACGAATTTTTTTCAGCCACGACCGTGCCACGACCGCCCAAGAATGCAATACGACTGTCTGATGCATTCGGGGAATGCATGACGACCCCCCCGACCCACTCACAACCCCCCCACGACTGACCAGATCGCCAACCATGCCAGGTACCCACCAAGACTCTTGGTGCATTCTTTGTGCAGTCTGGACCTGGGCATAGCCCAGTCGTCATGTGGTCTTGTTGCAGTTGTCACGTGGTCGTGAGCCATGATTCTGAATTGCTGACTGGACTGTCAAAATGCATTGCATGGTCATCTTGGGGTCTGGGGGCGGTCTGGTCGTGGTCTGGGCACTGTCTGGGTGCGGTCTTGTCGTGGTTGGCGACTCGTTACATAGTCGTAACATTTTTTTTTGTCGGCGACTGCATCATGACACACAACAATCGTATCACGACACATCCAATTGAGCTAAGACTGCTTCAGGGCTGACCTACGACACTTCCGACTATGAAGCAACTGTGACACGAATTTTGCCAAGTCGTGAGGCTCGACAAGTCGTCCCAGTGGCTCATGACTGTCCTCAAGAGTCCGGGCTTTGTCGGCGAATCAAGGAATGATCGATGAAAAATTGTGTTACAACCTTCAGTCACGCCGCACTCGGCCCTTGAGTCATGTATGTGTGACAGGGGCTTCAGAGTGAGACCTTATAGCCACCTCGCAGCTGGGGGTCTAAAAGGTGTGAAAGCATCACATTATGTGATGTTTCTTTTCAGATTCCCAAACCCCAACCCATTGCAATGGGGGCACCAGTGAAGTTGAGGGCATCATCTTTTCCAATACATTGCTTCTAAACTATTAGGGCTAGAAGGCTGCAGTTTGCTGTACATCAGTTATTGACCTATATGAGGGATTGTTTGTGTATAACAATCAAATTCGGTTCATTCGCTTTTTATTTAGAGATATTTTTGTCAAAAATCTCTAAAGTAATACATAACATTGGGCTTGCTATGTGGCAAACTTATCATAAAGAGTTTCTTTACAGAATCTCAAATACGTTTTATGATTTTTGCATTAGAAGAATATTAGTGATTTTTTTTTTATGAAATCAGTGATTATTTTTTTATTTTAATGAAAATCTAAGTTCCCTATCTTACCAATTTCCTGGATGTTTGGTAAGCTCTGTACACCAAACATATCATTATACAAATATTCCAGTCCGTGATTTTATAATAAATTCTAAAGTCTTTCCAGTGGTACCTTTATTTTTTCTCTAGCATTATTAGTTTAGGAGTAAACAGAGTTCAAAGTTTAAAAGCACACAGTTTCCAGAAATGACCAAAGTTATGAAAATGTTCCACTTTCTTTCTCTCTCTCTCTCTTTCTACTTATTATAATTGCATGTGATCTTCTGACTTTTGAGTTTTGTTGGTACTTGGTCCCCTCCCATTACTAGGATATAAGGCTCATGATACTTGCATTAGAAGAATATCATTTTTTTTTTTTTTTTTTATAAAAATTTAAGTTTCCTATTTTACCAATTTCCTGGATGATTGACAAGTTCTGTACACGAAACATATCATTATACAGACATTCCAGTGACAGAATTTATAGCAAATTTTATGTGCTTTCCAGTGTTACCTTCACATAGCGAGCCAAATTTTATAGCTAATTTAAAGTTTTTTACCAAAAAAAAAAAAAATCTGTAAATAAAAATTTAATTAACCGAATTTGATAAAATTTATACACAGACAATCCCCTCATATAGGTCAATACCTGATGTAAACTGCAGCCTCCTTGCCCTATAGTTTAGGAGCAACATGTAAAAAAAAAAGACGATTAACTTTGAAAGGTTTGCACTCGACCGCTTGATATGGGTGTACAAAAACGCCATTTTAATACACTTATACATTTCTGAAGATTATAATACTTGGCAAAGAGACAGGAAGGATGCCAGAAATTCCTGAAATTTCTCGAAATATTGGAAAATTTAAGATTTTTCTCTTCAGCAATGAAGATGATGCCCTTAATGCAGCCACGATGGTTGGCAGCCGTAGTGGCCGCATTAACTTAAGTTCACTGGCGCCCCCACTGCAGTGGGTCTGGGTGTGGGAATCCGAAAGGAAACATCAAGTAATGTGATACTCCTACACCTTTTAGACCCACAGCATCTAGGTGGCTACGAGGCCTCACTCTTAGTGTTTAATCGACCTGATGGTATATTTCAAAATGTCATTCTCTATTTAACATTAAATACGTTGAAACATCAGAAGTGCCTACGTGATGTATCTGGGGCCCCAGTACCTACTCTTATAGATAAACACTGACTGATTTTTGTTCTACCCGAACACCTGAATTTTTTTTTTTTTTTTTTTTTCAAGATTCTTCAGATCCCATCATCATTTCTGGATGTGGGCCCTTCTTACTGGGAGCAAGATGAATCATTCATTAATGCACAACAGCACATTTCCTCTCTCAATATTATCAACGACTGTGCAGGACAAAAGGTGTCACTCATTCATTCCTTCACCACAAGGGCCAGAGCAAAAGATAAGCAGCAGATATGTCACTCCTTCCAGGTAGTTGAGGCGCACAAGAGTGCATTAACAAAAGCCTCAGAATCTTTTCTGAAGAAGTGATCCAATTCTGTGTACTGTAATATCACTGTCCATATGTAAGTATCCATTTACAGTATTTGTTTATTTAAATTTTCTTCTTTTTCACAACACTTTATTGATAATTAATTTGTACTTTTGTAAGAACGGATAAAGGAAAAATGATAATGTAAGCTGAGACCTGATGAACACAGTAGCAAGTAATGATGAGATAAGGCAGACTTTAGTAGGTCATGCGATATTTGTGTGTGTGTGTGTGTGTGTGTGTGTGTGTGTGTGTGTGTGTGTGTGTGTGTGTGTGTGTGTGTGTGTGTGTGTGTGTGTGTGTGTGTGTGTGTGTGTGTGTGTGTGTGTGTTGGCTTAGATATGTTTATTGGCTCGGATAGTGGGAGAGCCAAGGAAGACTTTCACTTTTTCCACATTCCACATTTCTAAACACGATTCTGCACACATCTGTAGAAGATGAAAAAAAAATCTGGAGCAGGTACTGTTGTTATTTTTTAATTCCTGCGTACGATGTGTACAACTTTGGTGGTATTGAGCAACCCCTAAATTGCAATGAATTTCATTTAAATTTTGCATGTGTTTCTGTTACATGAACCTCATGAAATAATGAAGTATGTGATATGACATAGTCCACGTAAAATTCACCCCATATTACAAAAGCTCAGCAATCAAATAAAAATATTATTGATTCAATAACTGACGCACAGTCAAGAATGCACAATGAATTGTCCAAAATACTGTATATTTGAAAATTCTCGAGACCGAACATTAATTGCAACTGGTATCCATTATCAGTGTCTATTCGGGGATTCCGTGTCTATCTACAGTTTTTCGTTGAGATAGGCCTAATGGGACTGGCGCACTGCAAAGCCAGCTGTGGATTTCTTTATGCACTTTATCAAGTGAGTGACGCTCACCATCCACTCACTCGATGTAATGCTGCTCTCAGGTGTCTGCCCTTTTCTCTCCTACCTCCTTTCCTTCCTTCCTCTTCTGTCTTTGTTTCCTTCATTCTTTCCTCGTCCTTCTGCCTACGGGTGACTTTACAATCCCTCTTTTGTCTTTCTTTCATTCTTTGCTGTTCCTTCTGCCTATGGATGACTCTACACTGAGTGACAAGCCAAATGGGTTGTTGTACACCAGGAAACCATTTACTACGCTGGGTGGTAACCATATAACCAAATTATGACGCCTGGTAGTTTAGTGGGTAATTACGGTGCTCCTATTGGATTGAGCCGGTGAAGGTTTATATCCAAGGGTTGGTTGGGGTTGTTGCTCGCGTAATGCCACTCAGGGATGAGAGAGGCTGGTCACTCTCATCTTGAATGTCAGGACCAACTTGCCTAGCCCCGGGCTCCTACGCTTCTCATGGGGCAACGTAGGATTGGATGATGGATGGATGGATGGATGGACTTTTTTTTTTTCATTATTATGCTATAATTTTTTATACTATCTCTGCGTGCCGTAGAGAACCACCCAGCGTGCCAGGTCGGGCACCCGTCCCGAAGGTTGCCAAAGCTGTCAAGTCTTGGCGTCGACACAAACTCTTACCCAGCCTGATGAAGTCTAAAAATGGCTGCAAGGTCTTAAGATCTTTAGACGAAGGAGTTTAAGATGTAAGAGGTGAGCATTTAATGCACAGGTGTTTTATACAATTTTGTCGTTGTAAAGCGATTTTCTTATATCAGGGAGAGAGAAGTGTTGAGAGTGCACACCTTCTCAATGAGAAGAATCAAGGACTGGCAGGGAAGGGCAGGCTGCAGGCAGAAAAAGGAAATAAAAATCTAGTGCTAGGCGTTATCGAAATTTATAGCTAGATGGGCATTATTCAGATCAGGGGCCGTGTTTATAAACTTTCCTAAGCAAGTTGCATATTTACTTATGTATACGCCTATTCTCACTCATACAGCTACCCTACACTTCATAATCAAACTAAAATGAAAAATAACGTTAACAATACGAAAGAAAAAATCTGACAGTAATTTACTGCCATGGATATTTCTTTATCGTAAAACTATGGTAGGATTCTTCATAAATACGATCCCAGGTGCCAAAGCATTATGTGGCTGAATCAGTAATGTCAAAACCTGCTACTACTCTGAGGGAAAAAAAAAAATCCCTTTGTATTATATTCCACTCTACGCCACGCGATTTTATCGATTTATAGAAACTTGTCATAGTCAGAGTTAAGCCATTTAATCGGAAGACTTCATTTATTCTTTTTTTTTTTTTAATTGAGTGCTTATTCCAGACTATTTTTCTCAGCTTAGAAATTTTCTAAAAGTATGGAGTTTATGTAGCCATCATTAACACCTCTTACAACTAGAATTCCTTCTATAGCTGAATATAATGGTCAGATGAAGAGTATGATGAAAAATAAATCAAGTCTTTCACCGCTGCAATCTGTGTTCCATTATTCCATTCTGACTACATCTGAACCATTTTACTGACCTCAGCAAGGACCTCTAATAGTGAAGGGGTTAATAAAGATTACAGACATACCCCAATCTGCAAAGCTTCCTACGCTGAAGAAAACCTCAAAAAATATCAAGACTAGCGTATAAAAGTGATGGGGTTTAGCATGACTTCAGGCCCATCTGTGTGTGTACATACCACTAGCCGGGGTGCAGAAAGTACATGCCCTGGCGCAGGCTTTCCTCATGTATTCGTAGTTGGCGTTGCACTCCCCGTTGTTCGCCCACGCTGGACACTGGTCATGGATGTCCTTGCACGCGTCATCTGAATAAAATAAGAATCATCATTATCATCAGCAGCAGCATCGCTTCTTTTTCTCATATAAGTATAGGGTGAGGTAGGGTTCGGAAAGCAAGGACCCCCCCCCCAAAAAAAAAAAAAAAAAAAAGAGAGAAAGAGAAAGATAATTATCATTATGCCCTGTGAAATGAGCCAGGTACACATTTATTCACCAATCACGAGGGGAAAAATCGGTAGTAATAAAAGGAAAATATGTTCTAATCAAAAGGATTAATTAGTAACTATTATATCCTGAGTATGCATCACTAAACTCCGGATATATTGCCGTGAACGCCTAGTTTCTATAAGGGAATACACATCAATATACACAATACCCTACGGTGTTCATGGACGTCTTTACACACAGTCATCATCTGAACTGTTTGGAACTACCACCGCACCACCACCACCATTACCATTATCATCACCATTATCATCATCCTAAACTCATTTCCACATACACAGAGTGGTAGTGATTCAAACACATAAATAGGAAATGCAACTGTAGGAAAGCAACCAACACAGTGCTAAGCGTAGGCTGAAACAATGCCTTATCACTCATTATTCAAATCTTCATAACACATGGTTCCCCTTCACCGACCAAACACTCCACACAAATTTATTCTCCATAATGCCTGTTAGACGGAGCCATTCCGTCCGCTGACGGATTAAAAGGGAGTGCAACCCTTTTCATGGGCCCTGCATACGTTCACCCACTTTTTTCCCTTAACTCTCCTTAATTCCCAACTTTACATACTCACAAATATACTTGTACTATTTTTCCTCGTACTTTGTAGTCTTCCATGCCTCCTTCTGTCCTTAAACTGGCTCATATGTTTTTCACAACCCAAGCTTGTTTTGTTTTACTGTACCATCTTAGCACATTTTTTTCAACCCTTTCGTAAGCAGCCTTCCTTTTCCCCATATCTGTTACGAACGTCTGCTTTTCTTATCCTATCCAACCTATGCAGGCCACAAAAATCCCTTAACAGTCCCGTCAATAATCATAATATATGACGTTCAAGGACGACGTTATACAAGTCATCGGTACGGCAGATAAAAATCCTCAGTGTATCATAGTATCCTGACAAACATCATTGAGCTTCATCATAACCCTATTATTTAATTGTACACTTGGTGAGCAGGATCCAGAAATATGAATACGAAAGCACAAATGTAAGAAGTAGCAGGCAATAAGGCAATACACTGACTGTACTAGGAATGCGGCGAAATGATATTTCTTGGACACCATTTTTTTTTTTTTTTTCATGCGAAGAAGAAGGAACCAAAGGCCACGAGCCCTCAAATTGTTCCGTCCAAAAGAAAAACAAAATACAAAAGAATGCCAAATTCAAGATCCGTTCATTTCGAGATGCCTGGACACACTGCGTTTGAAGGACTGGAGATCATAGGAAGCAAGAAATACAGGCAGAGGGAGACAGTTCCAGAGTTGACCTGTTGCATAAATGAAGGACTGGGAGTAACGGTTAACTCTTGAATTAGAGAACTGGACAGAAGAGGGATGAGAGTTTGCTGCTAGACGGGTGCCACGCTCCCGTCGAAAAGAGGTGGAGGAATGCAAGCAGACAGTAGTTCAGAGAAGCATTGACCATTGAAGTAGTGATAGAAAAGAGATAAAGATGCAACAGTGCGGCGAAGAGACAGGGGTTGTAGGGAGTCAGTAAGAGGAGAGTCAATGAGACGAAAAGCCTTTGACTCCACCCTATTGAGAGGAGCTGTATGTGGGGAACCTCCCCACACATAAGAGCTGTGCTCCACACAGGGGTGGATAAAACCTGTGTATAGAGTCAAAAATTGTGCAGGAGTAAAGAAGGAACAGAGTCGGCTTTGCACACCCAATCTCTTAGAAGCAGATTTTACAAGAGATGTAATATGATCTTTCCAAGATAAGTTCCGAGTAAATGAAACCCCAAGCATGTTTAAGGATGATGCAGGATTAAGCTGAATATTATTAAACATTAGTGGGTACGCCTGTGGACGATTTTGTCGGGTTGATAGGTGTAAGAACTGAGTCTTTGATGCATTAAAAACAACAAGATTATTCTTACCCCAATCAGAGATATGAGCCAAGTCAGACATTAGGTGTGCCATAGCCTCATCCCATGTTTGATGAAGCAACTGCTGAGATGGGCGTTAGGAAACCGACTGGAAAGGTGAAGGGTGGAGTCATCAGCGTACGAGTGGATAGGGTTAGATGTACAGCTTAGAAGGTATTTATGAATAAAAGGAAGAGAGTTGGTGATAGGACAGAGCCCTGAGGAACACCACTGTTGAGAGATCTAGGAGAAGAACGATGGCCGTCTACAACAGCGGCTATAGAACCACCAGAAAGGAAGAAGCCATAGATGAAGGAACAGATAGAAGGATAGAAACCGTAAGAGGGCAGTTTGGAAATTAAAGGTTTATGCCAGACTCGATCGCAAGCCTTTGAGATGTCAAGTGCAATGGCAAAGCTTTCACCAAAGTCCCGAAAGGAGGATGACCAGGAGCCTGAAAGGTGGGTGAGAAGATCGCCAGTGGAGCGTCCCTGACGGAACCCATACTGACGATCAGAAAGAAGGTTGTGATAGGAAAGATGCTTTAAAATTTTTCTATTAAGAACTGACTAGAAAACTTTTGAGATACAGGATGTTAAAGCCACTGGACGATAGTTAGAGGGTTGGGAATGGTCACCCTTCTTTGGGACTGGCTGAATGAGAGCAAACTTCCAGCAAGAAGGAAAGGTACAAGTTGACAGAAAGGTGAAAGCGTTTGCCTAGGCAGGGTGTAATCACAGAAGCAGAGTTCTTGAGAACAACAGTAGGGACTCCATCAGGCCCAAATGCCTTGTTAGTATTGAGGCCTGTGATGGCAGAAAATACATCAGCTGAAGAAATTTTAATGTTAGCCATGAGGAAGTCAGAGGGGGGGAAGTGATGGAGGAACAGCACCGAAATCGTCTAAGGTGGAATTGGAAGAGAAAGTCTGAGCGAAAAGATCTGCTTTATCAGTAGAAGAAATAGCTACAGAGACATCAGACTAGAAAAGAGAAGGGAAGAATGATGAGGTGAGGTTGTCAGAAAGGTTTTTGGCAAGGTGCCAGAAGGAGTGGGAAGAATTCGAGTTAGAGAGTTGAGAGCACTTAGTACGGATGAAATTATTTTTAGCAGAGCGAAGAACAGACTTAGCATGATTCCGGGCAGAAACGTATAAAAGATGTGATTCAGGGGTGGGTTGGCTTCGGTACCTTTTATAGGCCCTTTCCTTGTTGTGGACATTATTAGAACAAGCGTGATTAAACCAAGGCTTTCTTGCATTAGTCAAAGGATATGAGAAAGGAATGTATGCTTCCATGCCCAAGAGAATAACCTCTGTAATGCACAAGGCACACTCAGATGGCTCCCGGCCATGGAAGCAATAATCGTTCCATGGAAAATCAAAGAAGTACTGCCTGAGGGCCTCCCAATCCGGAGCTCCAAAGTGCCACAGACGATGTTTCTTTGGAGGATCCACAGGCCGTACCTGAGCGATAGGACAGGTTAAGATGATAAGGTTGTGATCGAAGGAGCTCACGGAGAGAAAAGATTAACAGGGTAAGCAGAAGGATTAGTTGTAAGGAATAGGTCAAGAATGTTGGAGCTCTCTCCAAGGCAGTCAGGGATACGGGTAGGGTGCTGTACAAGCTGCTCTAGGTCATTAAGGATAGAAAAGGTGTAGGCTTGTTCACCAGGTGGATCAGTGAAAGGAGAGGAGAGCCAAAGGTGGTGGTGAACATTGAAATCTCCTAGAATGGAGATTTCAGAGAAAGGAGAAATGGATAGAATATGTTCCATTGTAGAAGTAAGATAGTTGAAGAATTTTTGATAGTCAGTAGAATTAGGGGATAAGTAAACAGCACAGATATATTTAGTCAGAGAATGACAGGAAAGCCGAAGCCAGAGTGTAGAGAATTCGGAGGAACTGAGTTCAGGAACACGAGAGCAAGATAAGTCGTTGTTATATACACACAACAGCCACCTTTGGCTTTTAAATGAGTATAGAGGAAGTAGGAGGATATAGAAAAGGGTTTGCTGTCAGTTACCTCAGACAGCTGAGTCTCAGTTAGGAAAAGAAGGTGAGGTTTAGAGAAGGAGAGGTGGTGCTCGACAGAGCGAAAGTTGGAGGAAAGGCCACGAATGTTGCAGAAATGAAGAAAAAGTGAGTCAGATAGTGGTTCCATGCAGCTTGGGTCATTACCAGGAGAGGGGCGGAAGGTGGGGGCATTTATGGTCCCCCTCCTGCGGACTCCGAGGCTATGTATGTTGAAGCCATGATTACATTACTTTTTGAATATTGGAAAAGGAAGTGTGGTGTATGTTGTGCATGTAGTCTGATGTTGATAGTTAGAGAAACTTAAACTGGAGAGCATGCTGGCCTACTCTCCATGTTACTGAGACACTGAAAAAGTTCAGCAAAGGGGGATGGTCAGGAACAAGTCCCGAGGGCTGATGAAACGGGAGCTCCAGCTCTCCCTTTCTTCAGCTTTCCATCCACCTTGGGAGTACTGCCCTGCTTGACTGGTGCTACAGTCTACTCCTCTTGTTAATTTATTAAATGTGAGAGAATCTCAGATTATGTTAAGGAAATAAAGCTTACACAGTCTTTCAAGTTCGTCCAGAATTAAAATTTACATAAATGAAAGGATGAACACTCAGAAAGTATAAGACTTACTCCCACTAACTGGTCTAGGATCCAAGTATTTGACTCTGCTCTGTTACTTTGACCTTCGACAGATTACCCTCAAAGCCGAATTACTTCCTTCATGCACAGCTCTTAACCCTCACATCAACTTTGATTCAGATCAGACCAACGCTGTTTGAGGCAACTTGCCCAGTGACGTTGACCTTTGACTTTTCCCTTTGACCTTCATCTTTGACTGGTTGTTGTCAGTGACGAATGCCTTTGTCTTTGTTTTAGCCTGAACCCTTCCATAAAGTTTGACCGACATCGATTAAAAACTGTTTAAGATGACCTTTCAGTGTGACCTTGACCTTTGATCTATTGTTCTAAAAAACAAATCAACATCCGTTCTGATCCATAACTCATCCACCAAGTTTGATCCAAGTCAGGTCAAAAAGGAGGTTTTAGTTATTATACTCACACATAGACACAGACACAAAACTTTGACCTTGCCCTGTGACTGCTGGTCCTCAAAATTCAGTCCCTTAGTTCTTGCCTGACCCATAACACTTCCACCAAGTTTGATTCAAGTCAGACCTGTCTGCATCAACCATGCTCTGTGACCCAGATTTTTCACCTTTGACTATTTGTACTCAAAATCGAATCCATTTATTCTTGCTATATCCTCAACCTTTCCACAAAGTTGTGCCTCAATCTGATAAAAATTCTTTAATTGACCTTGCCGTGTGATCTTCACTTTAGCCCATTATTCACAAAATCAGTAGGATTCTTCCGTGCATAACTCTCAACTCTTCCACCAAGTTTGGTTGAACTGAATAAAAACTTTGACTATGATCTGCGACTTTGTCATTTGACTGATTGTTCTCATAACTGAATCACCTCACCGAAGTTTGGATTAAAACCTATCAAACTGATTTTGTTGGTACATTATTGACATAGCTCTATGGCCTTGACTTTATATAGTGTCCCCTAAAACAAGGGGTATCCTTACTGCCTGTCCTTCCGCCATGTTTGTTGACAAATGGAGAAAATCTGAGTTAATCTGTTCACACACACACACACACACACACACACATATATATATATATATATATATATATATATATATATATATATATATATATATATATATATATATGTGTGTGTGTGTGTGTGTGTGTGTGTGTGTGTGTGTGTGTGTGTGTGACACACACACACACACATATATATATATATATATATATATATATATATATATATATATATATATATATATGTGTGTGTGTGTGTGTGTGTGTGTGTGTGTGTGTGTGTGTGTGTGTGTGTGTGTGTGTGTGTGTGTGTGTGTGTGTGTGTGTGTGTGTGTGTGTGGGGCTACTGCACTGTGAGAGATGGACCTTGTACAGAACGATGAGCTGTACAGCAATGGATTTCAGTATCTTCCTTTGAGTTTTTTTAATACATCGTGGAAAAATTAAACCATCTGAGACAGGCATTATTCCAGATCAGACGTTGGCTATGTTTCGTATGATTTATATGATCTTCAAACAAATCTGAACATACTCGATTCCCTGACCGAACAGCGGTGGCACCTCATTTCTGCCTCACTGATCGAAGCAATCCTTCTTCCTTCATACAGCTGGAAGAGAACCGCTCTCGTGCCTTGTGGCCAGTAGCAGCAATTTTAGAGTTACCTAGTATCACTTACCTTACATCCGTATGTTTGTAGAATACCAACTGCACCACACACATTGCTTCACCCACCACACAGCAGCTGCTCTCATCTCAGTTCTGTAGTCAGTATCGTCGTCATTTCACCACACCATATGATACCCACTGTTCACTGTTCACTTAGGAGGACATTGCTCTTGTCCCTCAGGGCATCCCTGTCGAGAGTAGCAACAGCTGCCTGACCGCACCTCCCTTACGGGGGTGGGGGGTGAGGGTGGGAGGATCTGCCCTTCATCAGCGAGAGGTAATAATCTGACATGTTGCCCGGGGGGGGGGGGCACTTCTTCCCTAGGATTACCACCTCTCACCAGACTTCGCTGCCCCAGGAGGACGGACAAGGCCAGCGCTCCAATGTGGGGCACAGTATCAGAGGTTTCCGCCACTCCATTGAGTACCCATGCACTAACATCCTTCTTTTGTATTTTTGTAGCACAAATGGTCTACATGCCTCTCAGTTTGTTATTAACATTTACATGAACTGAGCCCTCCAATCACTACTGTAATTCGTCTTCATGTGCAATGCTGTATGGAGTACTGCTGTGGTGCCCCTCTCATTCTGCTCACCTCTCTATATCTATCCCGATCCATTGGCCATTCGATGTGTCGTGCCCTACGACATCATCCTTAATGACCTGCTTAGTGAGTCACGCAGTGAAATTAGTCCCCTTTTATCCAGTAAAGTTTATTTCATTTCATCCTTCCACTGAAGATTCCATAGTACTCAGCTTAGGAATGATATGTCGAATTGGAATGTTAGATTTAGCCTTCACTGATCCCTTTAGCACGAGTTATCTTTCCAGTGTTATATAAAATCGTCTGTAAATCTCAAGCATACATTGGAACAAAATGTCATTGGACTGAAAGGGTTCAAACTGAGAGGGCCAAGGTGAATGGAAGTCCACATCCTTCCAGCCATTAGTGAAACAATTATGACCATTAGGCATGGCTAACTTCCATGCCACACCATGGAACGCATCCATCTACAAGGCACAACGAACATACCAGCCTATACGGTTATCCCTCATTATGGGTTTCACAAACTGCAGCAATAATTTGGGAGATCTCCTCCCATCTGTGATCTCATTTTTGCTGCGGCCAAAGGGGCTGCCAAATATACTGCTTGTTCCTAGCTGTCATTCCCTCCATTACTCACTCACTCAGACAAGGTAGGACCCTGAAGAGTGAGGGTTCCACCATTAGGCACGTGGCTAGTTATTTACCAAGGAACGCAGGTTTTTGCACAGTAGTTGAGCTTTACTCACGCCAGGTTATGATATGCGGGGACCTCCGAGGGTCGACCCCAACAGAGGAGGCCCACTGGGTTATCAAAGTCGCTGTGCATGGCCAAAGTCTTTAACGGAAGTACATGATACTTTGTATACTGATAGATGTTTGTCCTGACCACGTTTTCAGAAGGGTGAAACCACCTAGGATCGCCTCCACGGAGGAAGGGATGACTCCTAGCTGTCCCTGCAAAGCCATTATGCACGGCCATAACTGTTAGCTCAGGGAACACGAAATTTTGCATATTGGCAGGCGTTTACCCTCATCGCGTTTTAGATAAAGTGGGACTCTCAATGACCACCCCTTGGGGTAGGGGGGGGACACACCCAAGGATGCTAATGTCATAGTATCATATTTACGAAAATGAGGGTTTGCACAACAGTAGATTTTTACTGGGACTACATATTAGGAAGGCTGAAGCACCTAGAGGCCACTCCCATGGGGAAGGGAATGATGAGGTGGCGGATCCCGGGGACCTGGCCCAAAGCCTTCATGCACTGTCAAGGTTTTTAACCTACACTAATAGCAGCGAGAGGTGGCGGAGAAACCCAGCCAACTCTCTCCCCTCCTGAATGCCTGTGATTGGTTGGTGGGGAGGTGGGACGTGTCTGGGTGAAGTTGAGAGTCAGTTTGGTGACAAGTGCAGTGGTACCGTCTAGGCTGGAAAGATTTCTTCTCTGCGTTCTGTCTGTCTGTCTGTCTGTCTGTCTCTCTCTCTCTCTCTCTCTCTCTCTCTCTCTCTCTCTCTGGAGTGAAATAATGGAGGTAAGGAGGAAAGAAACTGTTGCAGCCAATATATAAATTTTTCGAACAATGGGAATCAATTTGGTGACAGGAGAAAGCAAGTGGCTAATTTCAGAACTTCCCTTATATCCATTATAGCAAGTCTTTTTATTCTCATAAAAATTAATGCATAGTCAGAAAGTGTACATAGCATTTTGTGAATTTTTGCTAGAGCAGACACACTCAAGATGATGACTGGACTAATTCTGGGAAATAAAATGTAGCGCCTAAAAAACATTAGGGAAAAATATCTGCTCATACATATCCCTATTCTACTGAACTCAGCTGATCAACCAGGGACGAGCAATGGAAAGCATTTTCCTCGCTTCTCCCAAGGGGAGCAGCTTCTCTGCCACTTCTCGCTGTTACCTGTATAGAAACAGGAATTTTTGCGTACTGGTAGATGTTCACTCCGACCACGTTTTAGGCAGGGTAGGACCTCCAGTGTCCATCCCACACAGGTGTCTGGATTCAAGGGCGATAACATCTTAGTTTTTACGTGGGTACACGAAATTTTACACAGAAGTAGCCCTTCACTTAGACCAGAGTTTCAATGAGGGTGGGTCCCACGAGGTTCGTTCCTATGGCTATCAATAATTACTTTTTTCCCTTTACAGTACCGCAGTAATGGATGTGGCTATCAAAACTGTCCTTTTGACTTATCATTTATATTTACCTCTGGGACAAAACATAAGACACCAACCTTTTTGTAAAGTGTAAAGTCAATCACATAGGATTTGGGAGAAGGGTAGGATAGGTACAAAGCACAGACAATGAAATATAAACATGAGGTAGCAGACACTGGCATGCTGTGGATTCTGGTTATCAGAATGTTGTGGATACAAACTAGATTGTTAGCGTCCATCCCATACACTCACTGGCAGTCAAGGGATTCAAGCTCACGACAGAGCTTCCCTTACCGGCCTCGGGGTATGTCCCAAGACCACAACACAGTGATGCAAGGCGAGGGACTGAACCACGGGGTAATTGGTTCCGTGTCCTGCTGACCTACTAACAAGTCCTATACATGCTAATCCGTGGGAGTATGTGACAGGACACAATGCCCACAAGTATTATGGTCCCAGCTTTCAGACAAATCCCATTGATGATGGACCTCGGCCGATTCAGACACGTGGGTGAGGAAGGAGGAGAAGCAGGATGGGGCAGCACAGACGTTGACCCTACACGTTACTGTATTTCATTCGTCAATATCTATTTACAGTGTTCTTTTTTTTTATTTTTGTTCTAAGAACTTAGTGAAAGATAATCACAGTCTACCGAATCTCGATTTCTACACTGACATTTGCCTTCCTGAGAGCTGGGTGAATTATTAGTATGCTTTGCAAGGTTGTTATTTTACATTCTATCCACGTTTTGCCTCACAATGCTGTGGCTTGTCCATTCTCAAACATGTGCTGTTCAAAACTGTGAATAACACTTTTCATCTCTTGGACTAATAACGTTATAGCCCTCTACGGAAGCAGACAGAGGTGGGAGGCTAATTTAAGGAGCTGGAACGTACTGAGGATCAAAATATATTTATGAAAGGCTGCTGAGGTTCCTTCATTTATATTTATGAACAGAATGAAAATAACACAGCCAATAAATGAGTGTCACCTTACTGCCTTAAATTAACGTTCACAAACCTAAGACGGTACTTACAGTGAAAATCAACAATACTTTTACATGTCTGGAGTTCTGAGCATGCGAAGCGAGATTCCAACTTTTACAACCCCCTTCAATAATAGTTGTTGGCTTAGCTACATACCATTAGGCTCTGGCGGTTACAGGATGGTGTAAATTTTGTAAGATGTGAAATAATACTGGAGGTTAGGCTTGGCTAGTTTTCGATACCATTAACCTTTCTGTTCTTTGTGTTGTTCCAGTGGGATATTTCACTTTTGATACTGTTCGTACTGAAGTGTATCAGCGTGGAATATGAACTATGCAGTTTAGCTCATAAGTTCCTGCCATATTGGCTGGAACAATAAGCCTCTGTAGGCAGACAGAGTGCGTTTAAATAGCATTATTATTTGAACACTTTTAAGAGAATATTCCAAACCGCTAGCTAAATGTACACTCGAAGACAAAAATTCGCCTAATTTTGCATTTCATCCAGTTCTCACTTTCCTTTGGGAGTCAATATTTCTAAGGTGAGAGTGGCTTGGTATGTATCCCTGCCCATAAATGATTCTCTTAGAGAGGATGCATCAGGATGTAATATAAAGGACATGTCCAGTTGTGAAGCAGGAAGAGGCTTCGCATGTTTTTCTGTCCATAAACAATAATACCATTCGAAGTGCCAGGAAGGAAAACCACGGACATGCCTTTAAGAGGGAAGTAGACACAGTGGATTAGAAGGCCTGCTTTTGTCCTTGACTGTACCACGGACTTGTGAATTTAACTGTACCTTGCACGACACATTGATGGCAGGATTCAGCACAGTGGACGTGCATGTATCCTCGGTTCCTGACACATTCCCCGGCTTCGGCCCACACGTTACACATGGGATGCCGGTCGCTGCAACCTGGTGGGGAAGACAACACAGTATTAGCTTGCACCTTTACCCACCGATTGGACGCCTTGTTGTCAATGGGGTTAAGGCGCTCAAAGGGGAAGAAGAGAATATAAGAACTAACATGACTACACTGCTCGCTTATTATTCTTTTATCCCACTAGGAAACAATATTAGTTTACATATTTTGTATCCTAACTACAGTGACATCCTCTTTAATATTGCTGATTATACACTGGAAAATGGCAAAATATTTACCTGAAAATGTTACTACCTCAGTCAATAAGACTTGTTATTCATATTTCCAAGTGACTCTGTTCAGTTCCGGGGGATGCTTTTCAAACTGAACAAGCCAGATATTAGCCTTCACTAATCTCATCACTGTTAGGGCGCTGTACATGAATAAATTCGTCTGGAGGCAGCAAAATAAATTAAAAAAAAAAAATTGTCACCAGCTTGAAGGGGCTCTTGCCATGACTACCATGTTTATATTTCAGTTTCATTTTTGCTCTCCAGGATATTATAAAACTGAGCTTAATAGAAACGTTTCGAATTGGAGAGGTTACCCTTCACCTCCAGCATTTCATTCAAAGCTGAATAAAATGATCTGGTAAAAGCAAGAATAAAATAAAAATTACGTCTTTGAACAGAACAAGTTAATTTTGATGGACCCGTAGTATATAAAGAAATGAAAGTGACCCTATATT
Source organism: Coenobita brevimanus (assembly GCF_032717465.1). Taxonomy (NCBI): domain Eukaryota; kingdom Metazoa; phylum Arthropoda; class Malacostraca; order Decapoda; family Coenobitidae; genus Coenobita; species Coenobita brevimanus. Next base: position 22,282,379 of record NC_137065.1, on the reverse strand, counting down.
TAAAAAATGACTTAAAACAAAAGTTTTTAAAACAAGTAGGAAAAACCTGAAAATCTGCTCAAAACACTCAAGTGGGATTAATGGCATAAGCCTAAGGAAAATTATGTGAGCACTCAGGCTCCTATGACATGCATTCAATTAATTCAAATTGTCTGGTGTTAGCTGGAAAAAAATTGTGTTGTCCCCTTGACGGCACATCATATATGCAAGAAAGTTCTCCATGAGGGATGAAGCATTTACATCAGTGGTATTCAAAAATGAGCATACTGACAGAGCGAGAACACTTTTTTTTATTGCTGCAGATTACAGTGGTATGGCACATACTGGTTTTGTGAATCGTGAAACTCAAACTTCAATTGCTTGACCTATTATTTAGAGGGAAAAAAAAAATCACTGTTTTTGCTTTATTAGGTAGGAAGCTATTAGCCTCTGAAGTGAGTGCCAGTACGGGCCGGGCCGGGCTGCTTATTGTGCTTTTCCTCTCATTAGCCTTAGGACGGGTGCTGGAGGAGGACAACGTCACGAGGCGGCCCCGACACAACAGGTAGTCATCAGTGTCTGATTATATTAACGTTCCTCAGCTTCTTCCTGATCTCCTGAATGGAGGATGGTGGACTGCAATAAAGCGTCAGCTCACTTGCATTCCACCAGGTTCATGGCCAGATGAGCCTACGGGCACAACAAGCCACAGGGAGTTTTTCTTTTTTTTTTTTTCTTTATCATCAGCTCTGGTGTTCCTAATGCTGGACGATTTTGTGAAGCACAGCCCTTCCATTTCCAAAGTTGACTTTTTGCTGTGTAAAATCATCTGACAAAAAAAAGAAAAGAAAATGTACTATAAAAGACGTCAAGCAATGAAGATGTTAAAGTTTTGTGTTGGCTCCAAGCAGATGTGAGGATTATATGACGGAAGTTGAAAAGTTATATTGATAAATACTGTATATACACTAACTAGTTTATTTATTACATTTCTTATTATGAATTCCTTCTCGACGACGTCAGAACCTTGGTGACCTTCAAGGAGGAAACTTGAAAATGAATTCCGCGTTCCTTCACTTCCCTCAACTCAAGTACGTCATTTATGGATTATAGGGAAGACCTCTAACAGCTGAAAAATGAAAGCTGTATTTAACACTTATAGTTCGAAGAGTCTATCTCAAGGTGAAAGCATCTAAATATAGTCAGATTAAAATACAAAATACATCATTGAACCAAAGGGGCCGACTCCTTCCCACTTCTCACATTTCTGCATCACCTACTGAGAGGGTTTGCTTAGGTTCATCTGTCACACTGTTATTACTATAATTATGTTTAGTAGCCTTCCACAACACTGACGAGTAATTTGAGATTATCTATGCTTCCTCCAGATTACACTTCCGCAAAGAAGCAAAAACATTAGCATCATCATCATCATTATAATTCCCACGAAAACACTGAGTTAAGCAGGATCCAGAAAAATGGTTCTAAAATACTTGGCTGATTCTACAGTGGTCCTCCAGTGCCCAGATACAGCAAGGTGTGAGTGACAGTGTATATAGCAGACCCACCTGACCCTGACACTGTACCGGGGACCAGGGTGAATGGCCGATACCTCTAACTTACACACACACACACACACACACACACACACACACACACACACACACACCTCTCTGGTTATGACCTCACTCTGCCCACCTCAAAATGGTATAGATATGGGGGGAGGGGGTGGAGGAAGGTGGGACAGATACCAGACACAGTCGATAAATTGGAAGACAAGGTATATAGACGGTGATGTGGTAGTACAGATACAATGGACAGACGGGGAAGCACAAGACAGTGGTATGGAGTAGGTCTGGTGTTTGGTTATTTGATCGTTGCAGACGGAAGTTAGCTCCGCATCGCCTATCCGCCTTGACCCTACCTTCCTCCACCCCTCACCCCTCCCGCCTTCACTGCCCCACCCTCCCAGCCTCACCCTGCCCCTCCCTGCCTACCCAACCATCCATCCCTTCACCGTTATCCAGGCGGGACAACCCAGCCCTGGGAAGCCCTGCTGTACCCGGCTACCCACTATCGCCCCCGCCACTACCAGTCCTTGCTCACTCCGTCACTCTCTTTCGCACACCACAGCTCACTCTCACTCATTTGTTCCGTCCACTTCTCACTCACCTATATCGTATCTCGCTTCCTCTTACTCGCACCACAACTCACTCAAACTCACACCACATATCACTTCCTTTCACTCCCTCTCGCTCATTCACTGTCGCTCACTCGTGTGATGGTTCACACATAACCTCACTCTCTCAGAAATCACTCCCTCACACTACAGCTCACTTCCTTTCACTCACTCGCTCGCGCCATACTTCACTGTCGTACTTATATCACTTTTCCTCTCACTCACTCGCTCGCGCCACACCATGTCTACCTCACTCTCTTACACCACTTATCACTTCCTCTCATTCACTCATTCACACCACATCTCATTTGTTCTTCCCGAGGCATGTGGTCATTGACTTAGGGAAATTCATAAGACCTCTTCCAAAGCGATAATTTTGCATAATAAACCTTGATATCTTATTTCATTTACCGTACAGCTTTTAACACTGGCAAAGTTTTCCCGAACAACCTACTAAAGGATGTTCAGGTATATAATGCAAAACAAATCGGTTAGGAGGAGATGCCACGTAATCTTCACGCACTGAGAATTAAGGCCACTGACTCGCTCACAGGAAAATAACGAAATCAAGAGAAAATGGTCCTTGGCTCACAGATGCCCTTCAGTCCGGTACCATTTTATTGCAGTGTATTCTTGCAACCTTAAGGCAAATATATTCAACCTGGGAAGAATACCTAGTACAGAAGAGGTTGTGAGGTAAAAACATACCCATCTAGTTTGATAAATTTATGCTGCAGTAAATAAACCACCTGAAGCCACAAAACTAAAAATAAAATATACATCATCGGATTGAAAGGGTTATGTAGCAGGTTTTCAGTCGGCGTTGAGTCACTGCAGTATTATTTTACTTTTTGTCTGTTCCAAGTATGTTTACAATAGAACATTTTCGTTAATGTCATGATGTGTACACCAAAAATCTCTCTCTCTCTCTCTCTCTCTCTCTCTCTCTCTCTCTCTCTCTCTCTCTCTCTCTCAAAAAGCTAGTACCGTATGATGGCCCTGCATTGTTACTGCCGTTCTTGATATTTTCACTGAGGTCTGCAATTATTCCGTAAGGCTGAATGGTTTACTGATGGAGTGTGTGAGGGAGTCTCGATATCTGGGAATTGCACTTGCTCTTATGGTCGGTTCTTTCCTAGTGTTTAATTCTAGCTGAAGGTATGAGTGAGTCACAGGAGAATGAATGTGTTGGTACTGTCACCATTAACTCTCCTGGACGCGTCTTCTTTAGTATTTTATTCTGGCCAACAACACACAATTAAATGGATAGTGTGACCCATGAAGACGCAGGAGATAGGAAGCACCGAGGATGGAATATGAATATGAAGGAAGGAAGACGAAGAAGAGAGAAGAAGGAAGAGAAAAAAGAGAGAGAGAAGGAAGAAGAGAGAGATGAAAGAGAGAAGTGGAAGACTAGAGATGATGAGGGAAAATAATGAGGGGAAATCAAATAGACGAAGGGAAAGAACTAGCAGAAAAGAAAAAGGGGAAAGCGATGACCTTATGTTTAACACTAAGCAGGATAATTAAGGCAGACAATCAGTTTGTATTACGTTCCAGTCTTCGACCAGAATATGACCCACAACCATCGATGTATAATCCAGAAATCAAATGTACAAAGGGAAAACATTTGAATTCCACTGGTCTGACCGTCCCGAGAATAAAGAGCTCTGAAATACATAAAATGAACTCTGGATGGAAGGATACGGTTCAGTAGGCTACTAACATTACTAGAGATGAGCTTTTAACCATGTGGCCGCGATATATGAATCTTGAATCTCACTCTCTCCAACGTCAGCTAACTGTATGCACCTCAGAGGAATCTACAGCAGCGTAAAGGTTTAACACTACCTTGTTTAATTTTCAGCCATATGACGTCTTTGTTTTATTTTATTTTATTTATTTATATTTATTTCTTTGTTACCAATAATTTTTTTCACTCTAGTAATAAAATGTAAGTCTGACCCCTCCCTTTCGAAAAGTTTCTCCTGCGCAGAATAAACATCCAGGGACAGTCAGGCCAGAGTATAAAATATGCCACCTTACTGAGAGGGATAAACCATCCGGGCTCTTGTCAAAGCTTGGAATTTTTGGCTTCATCCCACAGGCATAATACTCCCTCATCGCGTCATATTGTCACGTTATTATGATGCCTGTGGTGGTATACACAGCGATATTACATGTAAAGTATTGGACTTCCCACACAAAACGTACACACAGACAAAATTTTGCCTTTGTACGTCTATTTCTACAAGAGTTTAAATATTTAATGAACTTTTGTCCCCGACTCTTTAATTCCTGTTAATAATATCCTTACTCTTTAAATCTTTATATAATGAAGCAATGGACAAAATTTTGATAATATTCTCCAGCAACTTCTTAAGTATTTGATTACTACTGTCCAATTCTTAGCTCTTACGACTCTTTCCCGGTTAAATAAAATCATTCGGCCTTTGCTGTAATGCAATACGAGAGATGTTTCGCCCATGAAAGGGTTTGCTACAGCATAAATCTGGAACTTTCTGTAACACGAAATACATTTTAGGCAGATTCAGGAACATTTGCCTCACAAAAAAAAAAAAAAAAAAAAAAAAAAAAAAAAAACGCTCAATGTGAAAAAAAAAAAAAAAGGTGAGAATACATTTTTCTGGCACTGTACGGTCAGTGACAAGGTTCGCCAATACTTCTCCCTTCTGCCTTCCCACTTTCTTCGGTTGGCTACTTTCCTCAGCTGCGGGAGGCTTGGTATGATGCGCCAAGGAAGAATGTGACGGACATTCCTTTACTGTGAAACAGGCGATGTGAGTCAACAACTTTTGTCCCTGACTGTAAACAAACCAGTCCCGGGCTAATCTAGACGCCCATCAGACATGACCAGAGTGTGGAGGGGGTGGCGGGGGGCGGGGGGAGGGGCAGGAATGGAGGGCGAGAGGGATGACCAAATTACAGTATAGAAGCTAACATCTTTCACATTAGTCATATCAACCTAAAAAATATTCCTTTCTCTCTCTCTCTCTCTCTCTCTTGTAGGTCGGGAAAACTTTTGAACTGAGGCATTATATGTAAACTCTGTAATATAAATATGTTCTGTTAACCCCTTCAACACAGCTACGTATTACCTTTGTGCATTGTTGCTACCTCCGGACGATACTATTCTAGTTACAAGACACTACTTGTACTGTAGGGATTTAATAAGGCTACATCCAACCTCTCCTTTCTGAAAAAGTCCCTCTAAGCTAAATAAAGCTGTCTGGTGGCAGAGATACTGAAATCTAAAGAGCGACACCGGATTTAAAACGTTGGACTCAGCAGAACTGTCTGATAACAGCAAAACTAAAATAAATATCACGTCCTTTTGGGCGAAAGGGTAAGGAATGCAAAAGTTGGACATTCCTGGTACACACACACACACACACACACATACACACACACACACATACACACCGGTGGTATTTAATTTTTTTTTTTTTTTTTTTTTTTTTTTTCCCGGCCTATCAGGTGGTATTTAAAAAGTCACGAAACGTGTTAAATCCTTCCCACGGCGGACGTCATGGCATCTCTAGATGATAGTGTACAGATTTGAGATTACTGAAACGGCAGGGACTGGACATATCCTCCACTATGTCTGTCACTAATACAACTACTACGTAAGTTGAACACTGTCAGCAGGAGGCAGCAGGTATATATACATAAAAGTAGTCATCGTTGTCATGAAATTAATGAAGCCTGAACCTCGCCCCTCCAGATTAGTCTCTCCTAAGCTGAAATGAATCGTCGGTAACTATACCAAAATTTATAAGACACAACTGTAGTGAATGGGACGAATGGTTCTTACCTTATAAACAAACGACTCCATATGCATACATAAGCTCTACCACTACCTCCATTGTCAGTTATTATATCATTCTGATTTAGCGTCTGTCCCACAATAGCTATCCATAGAGTGTGTGTGTGTGTGTGTGTGTGTGTGTGTGTGTGTGTGTGTGAGAGAGAGAGAGAGAGAGAGAGAGAGAGAGAGAGAGAGAGAGAGAGAGAGGAGGAGGAGGAAGGGGAGGAGGAGGTTGTGGTGTTGTTAGAGAAGAGTTGTACAAAGTTAGTGTCCAGGTGTAAATGACCAAACAAACATCACCATGGCGTCTCTCTCTCTCTCTCTCTCTCTCTCTCTCACACACACACACACACACACACACACACACACAACTGACGACATCTCGACAGTGTGACTGAAAGTGTGTGTGTGTGTGTGTGTGTGTGTGTGTGTGTGTGTGTGTGTGGAGAAAGAGATACAACATTCCTTTTTGCATCAACCATTAACCCTTTTATTTCGATGAGACATTCTTCTGTTTTACTGATGTTTCTCAAGACACTTTCATATAGTTTGGAAGGGAGTTTTCGAGGGAGCGCGATTTGGTATAAGTTTCATTAATCCCTTCACAGCTAGAGGTCAGTCTTGAACTAAATTAAAGTTTGTGGTGAAATCTTTAATAGAGTGAATGATACATTCTCGTCCTGAACAGCTTAAACATTTGCATAAAAAGTTAACAGTATCCTCTGGGACTGGAATTTTATTCAACTGGTGAGATATCAGTAATCTGATGAAGTTTATGCATACAGTTGAAACAAGTGCACCCAAAATTATCAAAATTGGACTTGAATATCCCCAAGTGAGTGGAGGAGTCGGTGATGCATTGGTTACAACATTCATTTAACAACCGAAAGATGCCGAGTTCGATTCTCAGGCAAATCAGATTGGTGGACTCACTTAGCTTCTCCCTTTTCCTCTTCAACCAACAGTTATACTGGTGACCTGGATGTATGCCGAGTATTTCAAGGGAAAGGTTGGAAATTAGCAACGTAACAATTATTGCCCGCCTTCATGCCCCTTGCATAATCAGCAGGAAGTGATCAAATTTTCTACTTGTTGTTGTTGTTGTTCTTCTTCTTCTTCATCATCATCATCATCATCATCATCATCCTCTTCTTCTTCTTTTTTTTTTTTTTTCTTCTTCTTCTTCTTTCTCATCTTCTAGAAGTGGGGATTCCCATTCCGGCCACGAGACCTTTGAGCACGGTCTCTGCCGACGATTGCTTCATGCAAACTGGGCAATGTTTAATGGGTGTTTTCTTTGTCTGTCACGCTTCTGTATGTTTGCAGTTTTCCCCTACCTGCAAAATGTTGAACGAAATCTTGACTTTTATTTATTCTTTTGAAATTCCAATCCTCGTTATCTAATTCTTCCTATCCTCTCCACTCTTCTTCCAACTTTGTGGCAAACCTCACTATATTTTGGGTACTCTTCTTCTTACCTGCCACAAATGTAATTGTACAAGGTACACATGAAAGGTTATTCAGTATACGGCACCCATGAAGGCACTACAGCGCTTTTTTCCTACACTGGCAAAGATCCTTAACACCTTTCAGCTCAGCTGCTGACAGATGTAGTCATTTTGGAAGGTCGATTTGACTACTAACCAAGGAGACTCACTTCTGCTTCATAACTAAGGGTTCTCGAATTTCATGCAGCCACTACCTAGTATTCCAAATGTGGGAATTGTCCATTTCTGTCAGTTTAAAGTAAACAGACTACAGTCAGTCTCCTGTAAAGGATGCTGGAGAGGCCCTGTAAAAATGTTTTACCCTGCAGCTTTGCGATAGCCGCTATGGGGATATGTGACATTCGTCCTGTGTGTGTGTGTGTGTGTGTGTGTGTGTGTGTGTGTGTGTGTGTGTGTGTGTGCGGCAGCAATGGCTGCAACAAAGATACCACTGACGACTAACGATGACTTAGGGTCTGTGGGTCTGTGGTAGGTACTACGGGGATTTCCGCAACACGTTGAGGGGGTGCTGGTGGTTGGAGTCGCTTTGTAGGCGAAATGTCCTGGTCCAGGGAGTTCAGGTTTCATGGGCGGTCCGTCACCCCTGACTTGAGTATATCCTGCATATCTTACGCCTTGGCCTCTCTTTGCAGCAGCCATGTTGGCGAACAGGCTTTCTCGGTTTCCTTGCCTGTGAATTTACAGTCCTTTTCTAACTGTGGCCATACAGACTGATTAAAAGTTTTTGCATATTATATGTTAATAGCCTCTTTCGCTTTCTACACTACAAAAAGACGCCATCACAGTGAATCGATTCACTGTGATGGCGTCTTTTTGCAGTTTTTCTTATTGGTACCGGACGAAGTTAATTAACTTTGGAGTGACCCTTATTAGTAAAGCGTTAATGAAGGCTGTATTCAGCGCCCTCATTTCTACTATCTCTAAAGGAATAAAGTCCTCAGAAGCTGATAGCGCTCTTGTTTAAGAGACGCCCTCTGGCTGAGGGAAGTTTTTACAGTACAACAGGCTATATCAATATAATAGCGACAAAGTGTGTATCAGTAACATAGGTCGCATCTGATGACGAAGATTTAATTTTTTCTCATGTTATCTTCTGACACTTTATTCATTGAGAGAGATTACGAACTGTTTTGTCAACACTCTGAGTAACAGGGGACTCTTCCAAACTGACAAAAATCGTCAAATATCAGCAAGAAAAAATGTACATGACGTCTTGTGGCTGAAAAGGCTAACGTGCCTTATGCAAATACATACAAATGAACAGATGAGGAAGAGGTGGCAGAGAGTTGCCTACGCTGACGAGAACACAAGCCTGATGGGCGAATACTTAACCCCATCATTACGATGACGTACATCTTTTTTTAACCACCAGACGAATCTACATGTAGTAAAGCTTACACTTAACGCTTCCAGTTCGAAATAGCTCTCGTGAGCTCCTGAGACTCGTTTAGCCAAAGCCCCAGACAGAAAAGGGGGTGAGGGGCCTTCTGGGGTGGAGACAAGCCTGCTAGATGAGTGCTATCTTACAATGGTGAGGAAGCTTGAGTACTGATTTGCTTAAGTGGAACCATATTATAAGGGCCTCTTAACAGCAGTCAAACTAAAAGCATGCCCCCCAGCAACTTGGGGGAGGGGGGAGGTCACGACAGACCAACTCGGTGCCAGTCCCAAGCCCGGGGAGGCTTGGTGTCAGGAATGGCTTCCGACCGTAAAGCTGGCCAAAACCAAATTGGCAAATCAAGCCAGGAAAGCCTCGAAAGCGCAGGACTGAGCTGCATGGCGAGAATTGGCCAAACACATCGACCCCATAACTACAAAAATAGGAAAACAGGGAAAATAAAGAAGTTCTTCAGGCCTAAGCTAGAAAGAAAAACCAAACTAATAAACCAATTAAACCGTTGACATCCCATGATACGGAGTAGGATAATACCTACACGAGATTCAGTTTTACCAGATTTAGTCTTAACCCCGTCACTCCGATATGCCTCGATAAAAAATTCCATGTTTTTTACGACCACCAGACGATTTTATCCAACTTAGGAGCTGGTTTTCAAGACGGAGAGGTGAGATACATAGGCTTCATTTACCTCTGCACAACAGGATGTCTCCCAGAACTGAATAATAGTGTAATGAGCAACAGTACACTAACTATTTACACTGCCCTATTCAAGGCCTTAATCAGAGGAGTGTTAATTGACCACACATGTGACATATTATTAAGCTCCATAGCCGTATCCAACATTAAAATGAATCTAGCAGTGAAGTTTAATATATCTGCATCCAGACTGGCAGGAGCAGCCTCGCAGAGCCAGTAGATACACC